>NW_017803825.1:5160-6575 GCF_001625305.1 Branchiostoma belcheri | reverse complement strand
ATATATATATCAGGTAAATAAAGATACAAACTATGCAAATTAGTATCAGGTTTATTTAACATATCAGAGAGAAATTGATACAAATTATTCCTTAACTCATAGCGTTGGGGTAACATTAATATGCAGAGGTTGAAGGCAGCTTTATTTTTAGACAGACTTAATGCTACTTTTATGTACAATGTCATGTATAAAGTCACATTCTAATTCAGGATGGTCAGTACATTTTGGTATACCATGTAACAATGTTTCAAAATGTACATGGAAACGTACTTCAATACTATAACCAGTATGCATTAACAACTTGCTCTTATAGTGATTGATATGAAAGATGATTGGCATAACCCCAAATCTGGTATCATGTATTGCTGGCTTATGATGTAATAATACCATGTGATGGTTGCATGATGGACCTACAAAAGTATTACTGATTACGTGAACAAAAAAGCACCATGTTCAGAATGCATATAGTACAATGCATAATAATTATGATTCTTTTGTGTGCTCATCCCCATTTCTGAGCTACAGGAATGTAGATAGACATGCTACAGGCATACTTGTACAGGCATGTAGAAGTATTAATTTCTATTTCAAAACTCTATCGTCATCAAGTCAAGATATTCGCTATAATCGACGTGTCTGTTTTATTCGAAATCATAGATTTTCATAATTTGTTTATTTGTTTATTAAAATTTACCTGCACATGCGTGGGGGGGAGGGAGAACAGGTGGGCCACCTTTACCAGCTCCCTCCCCTAATTACATCAATAAAAAACAGTATAAAACAGCATTGGATTTAAACACATTATGAAAGCAATACATAGATATACATACAAAAATATGGACATGTAATAAATCAAATATCATACTACGTAAATGTCAGCGAGGTCTTAACGCTATGCATGTTCCACACCTGCAAGCCGTAGACCATGTACATATGTTGTCTGTGTCAAAGTTGTCCTGGAACTTGCCAATTACTGACTGGACAAGACACCGTTTGAATTGTGGAATATTCGCACCGCTACACCTGTCCCCGCGCGCCACAGACAGGTGCCCAATTAACACTATTTAGTAAGGGGACCAATCAGAGAAGACAAAGAAACAGGTGGGTATGCTAATGAGGGATAAGATATAAAAGGGGGAAAGCAACGACACAAATGCGCAGTTGGCCGGCGGGGGGAGGAGAAAAGCGGGGGGAAAAATTGAGGAGAATTGGGGAAGGAGTGAATGGAAGGGAAGGCGTAGGGCAAGGGTGGTCGACGGAGGGTATGGGAGGTGGTGATGGAGCATGGTGACAGTTTTAATTATGTCCCCACCCACCCACCCTCGTCGGTGAGGCTCGGATGAGCATTTTGGCGCCGCTCTCTGGACAGGATGGGGACCTTTTTTCCGCACTCCTTATCTCTTCCATCTTCTGTC
>NW_017803825.1:0-3743 GCF_001625305.1 Branchiostoma belcheri | reverse complement strand
AAAATGAAAGGAATGACACACATATACCCATGTACAATCAACTTTTATTGACTTTCCTGCTTTACACAGTATCCTTGCGCACATACCATTTCCTATTTATCAATCATAAGTACCCTCCTGTACAGTCGCGCTCATCTCATCTAATGAATTGCTTAACTCTTTGAACTTCTTGCGCTTCTTCTACCAGCGAATTTCCCATGCCCATAGGTCCCATTCCAGACAATGAGGTGACCAACCCACAGGCGAAGGCATCTTTACTATCCCCGCCTGTCCTCTGCGCCCTACCAAAAGGCGCTTGCTCGCCGTGGCCTCCAGAATCGGCCACCAGTACCTAACCGGGGATGTACAAGGTGCTACCAAAAGTGCAGGGGGTACTGACACTGCTTTATGTGATTAAACACCTGACCCACTAACGCTACTGGCGGGAACACATAACCCTTTCCATACTTTGCCAACTCCTTGCCAAAGGTTTGCGCGAAAAAAATCCACCGCCCTTGCCTGCCTGGTGGGAAACGGCGCTTTAAAATTGGGTAGTCTAGCATTAGATGGCATGGCCATACAATCTATCCCATGCGGACCCAACTCCAACTCCAGCGTTTCCCACGCGTCCTCTGTGAGTGCCATGTCTACCTCTGAAAATGACCTGGATGGCATATCTGCTGGATTATCTGCTGACCGTACGTACGACATAGACAGGGCGCAATTCATCCTTAAGGTCAGGGAAAAAATTTCCTTCAACACGTCGAACATCTGCTTCGACTTCCTGCCCTGTGCTTTCCATGCATGAATTACTGCCTGGTTGTCTACCTGGAGCTGCACCCTTGCATCCCTGCACCTATCTCCTGCTGCCTCCATTACATACCTCACCGCCAGCGCCTCCTTAATATTGATGTGAAGAGCCCTTTTCCTCTGAGACCACGCATCACCTAATACTAGCTGTGAGTCCATACCTGGGTCTATCACACCCCCCCATCGCGCATTCGATGCATCGGAAGCCAACTTTATGGTAAGATGCCTCTCCTGTCTCCATGGGAAGGACCCCTGCCAGCTTTCTAGGAATTCCCAGTGCTCAATCTCCTTTCTGAGGTCCCCCCTTATGTAGACCATCTGACCCTTACGCACTGCCTGCGATATTGCCAAATTGCATTCCCTTGTGAACAACTGCGTCCCTGGGACTGCCACAGCAAAGGAGATAATTTTGCCCACAAGCTTTTGCAATACTTAAACGTGCACCTTCCCCTCGCTCAAGATTTGCCTTCTCAACGTTCCGAACTTTCCTTTCTTTTCCTCTGGGATTCCAAACGCCATAAGGATAGAGTTTATTATCATACCCAGAAAAGTGATGATTTGAGTCGGAACTAACACTGACTTTGCCAAGTTTAGGAAATAACCGAGCCTGACCAATATTGTTACTAATAGAAAGATTGCTTTCTCGGCTCTCCTAAAGGCAGTGATCTCATCTACCTCGGTGGGTTGGTTCGGTCTGGTCAACTGCCCTGCATGCCTGTCATCAATGTAATGGGTGGAGGGTACTCCTACCGCTCTGACATAACTTGTTGCTGCTAAACCTAGCGTATTATAGACCCAGGCCGACAAGGACCACCCGAACGGAATTGTGGTACATACAAAGTAAAAACCACCCCACTCAAAACCAAGCAGCGTCTTAGATTGGTTCTGGACCTTCACATGATCGTATCCCGACTAATCGTCACATTTGGTCTGGTACGACCTTCTGTGCACATATCTCGTGACGTCCGACAACTTATCTAAAGAGAAAGGTATCTTCTTGGTAAAAAGAATCAGAAACCTTACAACACAGACGAGGTTTGTTGGGTTCAACAGTCAGGGGCATGACTAGATGTGGAGGGTCTACCTCCCCTACTTTTCCCCATAACGGCACCGCCCCTGTCTTCAAACGGCCCTCAATTGTCTCACCGATGAATTTTATGAAACCTTTGCAAGACACACCATTAGGGAAGAACTTTTTTGGCGGAAACGTGTGGTCATAATTTTCCCCTTGCCAAAGCCCTTTGTAAGGTACAACATAATCTTCGACCTTAACCCCATGTTCTATCCAGCTCATTAACAATTCTTTATCAACATGGTCCCTTAAGACCAGTCTCCATTCTTCTCCATAGTTATGTATATTTCCCGCAATAAAATGTTCCGGGTTTCTGAACTTAACCATGGTAGCGTTTGCATGGCACTCTCCTTCCAGAACTTCACTGAATGAGGGTGGCATTGGGTTGGTGTCTTCCCAGGGCTGCCCCTTGCTGTCTACCCATGTGTAGACCTCCCGCTTATTCCGTATCGCCTCCTCAGGGTCGAAGTGGATGCATTTTTCCCAGTCTGGGATTTTATCCAACTCTTTAACGCGGGAGTACTGCAATGAATTATGGAACAAAAAATAAATATCTACATCTCCTACACCGTTAAACTTTTATAGCTTAATGTACTGATATATATACATATATATATTTTTTCTTACAGCCCTGGGAAAACACCAACCCACAAAGGTGGGGATTAGGGATCAGGAGAGCCCCTGGTGTTTACCATGGCGTCAAAACCAAACTGTCAGGAAATAAATTATTATTCTAAAGTAACACAAATTTCAAACATGAAGTCAACTGATGTCAATGAACAGGATCTCTTTAATTCGTAAGCCGTTCCAGTCGTCAAGGTATCACAGAGCACTTGTAGTGTTTCCACCAGGTTAACAACAACAGGTCTAATCGCTTCGCATACAAAGAAAGTTTTCATCCGTTGGACGATTTTACAAACATTCTGGCACGTAGCATCACTGCATACTTGCACCTTCGCACCACACGGTCTATTCAATTTATTAAGAAAATACAACAAAACAAAATATTACTGTTACTCTTAGACGCGGCGATATGACCGAAAATTCTCACTCTTGCCTAACTCCTGACTCTCCTTTCTTAACACTTAAGCTTCCCTTTATTCCTTTTCACTTCAAATGCCTAATTTCATTTTGGGAAGAGTCCCTTTTGGGGGTTTTTGTTCCCTTACGGCGCAAATGACCTCATGGCCCGGCGGTTGTCCGCCCGACGAGACCCAACCGCCTACATGCGTCGGCTAAGCGCAAAAGTTTGCGCCACGGGGCTTCCAACTGGCCGGAATTGGGGGACCGTCCCGTCCGGAGATGTCCGGCCCTGGTGACGTCATCACTAGCAACAGGTGAGAATGTTGGTCGGGCCCGCCACAGCTGCAGGTGGCGCCGGCGGCCCGACTTTATGCGCTTGGCCGACGCACCTGGGCGAGAGGTGTATCCTGAGCCTAAAGGCTTATCGCTCTTTATTTCCTGTCTTTCGTTAAATCAATTTTAATTTCAAAAGGGACTGGCGTAATACATTTCCAATGGAGAGAGTCCCTTTTGGGGGTTTTTGTTCCCTTACGGGCGCAAATCAAATCATGGCCCGGCGGTTGTCCGCCCGACGAGACCCAACCGCCTACATGCGTCGGCTAAGCGCAAAAATTTGGGCCGCTGCGCTCCCAACTCGCCGAAATCGGGGGACCGTCCCGTCCGGAGATGTCCGGCCCTGGTGACGTCATCACTAGCAACAGGTGAGAATGTTGGTCGGGCCCGCCACAGCTGCAGGTGGCGCCGGCGGCCCGACTTTATGCGCTTGGCCGACGCACCTGGGCGAGAGGTGTATCCTGAGCCTAAAGGCTTATCGCTCTTTATTTCCTGTCTTTCGTTATATTGATTTGAATTTCAAAAG
>NW_017803824.1:3480446-3482675 GCF_001625305.1 Branchiostoma belcheri | reverse complement strand
GCTCTTACATTTACAACTGTCTTAAGAAGCGAGAAGAAGCAGAACCTGTATAAATGTAGTTTAACTATAGATATATTTTAGTCTACCATCGCTATTTGTCGTGACCTGTACTTAGTTCGCAATTGAGCAAAAATGTGCAATAAAGGTCTTTCATTCACTAATTGTGGACAATTGGGCTGGATTCCACAAGAAAGTAGCCTATGATAAAACAGAAATCTAAGCGATATTTTACAATATTTTCTGCTTTTTTGTGCTACCTTTGACCTAAATTTCTGTTTGTGTCTCCAAAGTCTTGGCGATCTTCCTATCGGTCTGCGGTTACACCATTCCCCCCTCACGTCTTGTGACTCTAATTGCCCAGATGGTCATCAAAACGTCGACTCTTGTTAACACAAGTGGTTGTATATAAACCATGTATCACTAGTTCTATTTGCTCGAACATCTATAACTGCGTCAAGAAGCAAGAAAAAGTCGAACAATGTAAATAGTAGATCACATTAGTATATATTGTTTAAGTATCATTACTTTATCATTTTCCTTGTCTATACATGACCTGTACTTAGCTTGTTAGAGCACAAACGTACAATAAAGGTCTTTCATTCATTCATTCATTCATTCATTCATTCATTTATTCATTCATTCATTCATTCATTCATTCATTCATTCATTCATTCATTCATTCATTCATTCATTCATTCATTCATTCATTCATTCATTCATTCATATTTACAATCCAGAAATTGGATACTTACTACAGATTTTAGTACTCGGCAAAACTCGGCGTCCACTTCAAACTGTGAATTCCACCTGGACGCTTCCACGGTAAGGTTGGATCCCCCTTTCTTCAATTTAGCACAGTACATGTTGACGCGGCTGTTAACTTCCTTAAAATGTTGCACTTCTTCAAAGAAGTCTGGGCCCTGTGTGGTTGATGAATAAATGAAAAGCATCGTTAATTGTTAGACAAGCTAAGTTACATTATACAACGATAAACGCACAAAGCTGTTCAACCTTCTCTCCGCTTGCTCAACAGAATTTGTTACATTTCATGCTATAGATAAATTTAATTTCACCCTAGAAGGTATGTGTACAAATAGGTACAAATGTGTACAACTAGGTAAATATATCAAAGAATGTTTAGACCTTAGAACAAGTAGTATTAGTTGACTCATCTATTGTTTTGTATGTAGGTTAATTTCGTTGTACCCATGTATCTGTCTGTATGTCTATTTGCAGTCTTAGACCTTACGAAAGTCGCTGTACTTTTTGTTGTGTCAATAAAGTTCTCTCTATGAATGTTTGTATTATTACAAAGGAAACAAAAGGTACAAATAAAACATTTTCGTATTACAGGAAACTAAAGGTGAATGTCCGTTGTTTTTATCAGAAACCCGATCTCATACCTTCGCCAAATGATGTTACTCTTTATGACTGACAATTTGTAGACTATTCCCCCTGATTGTGCGAATAGACCCTCATTTTCATGAATTATATCAATTTATCATATTCTCTGGAAAGACAGGGGGTCTAAAATCTAATCATTACTAGGTCTCATCAAGACCTACCCACCTGCCAAGTATCAAGACAATCCATTTAAGCCTTCATATACACGAACGCCTTTGAAAACATAACCTTCTTGGCGAAGGTAATAACGCACGACTGGCTCTTACCTGTGCTGCGATCTTCCTCCACAAGGACTTGTTGAACGTGTCGTGCAGTAGATAGTCCACGGCTTTCCAGCGTCGTAGCATCGCAGTCTCCTTTTCAGATGGGACGTAGTCCTTGAACGAGTAACTTCGGTTGTTCTTCGTGATGTAAAGGACGTCTTGCAGTTCCCAACACATCAGACGTTTGAGGAGAACGTAAGACTCGTCCACGTAGTCCATCAGCATGACGAGGGTGAAGTCGGCTTCTAGTTCATTGACGTATCTGCGAGCTCGCTCCTTGAATATAAAAAAATGACATTAGGAAACAAACCTTGAGTTGGAAGCATTCAGTTGTTACCTCCGAATACGGAGGTTTTGCATAAAGATTTTTCTTTTGGTATGTGTGCTCGTATACGTGTGAAATGGGTTGAAATGGATAAGTTTGGGTTCTATCTGTCCCGGAGCACAAAAGGCAATGATCACTTCTACATTTTAGAGGTCTCATGCTCATTTTCATCGTCGCCTTTGTGTCATTCTTGCGATGCCAGCATTTCGACCAACCCCCCCCCCCCAAAAAAAGTCA
>NW_017803824.1:3467205-3479535 GCF_001625305.1 Branchiostoma belcheri | reverse complement strand
CATTATGATCGAAAGCCGGCTGGGGTCCGCGCGGACCCCAAAAGAAAATCAGATATAATTTTTTATAAATGGTAGAAACGGAGTTTTCTGCACTGTATTGAGAGACAACTTTGTGGGTGACAATTACCTAAAATTTCAGAAAAAAATCTTTAGAAACAAAAAAGATATTACAGAATATATAGTGCTGGGGTCCGCGCGGACCCCAGGTGTACTGTTTAGGGTTAAATGTTTCGACATGTTGATTTTTCCCAACAATTCTGCCCCTGAGGCGTCACCAAAAATTTGCCAACAATGGAAAAACCTTCTTACATATGTAGGCAGTGTCGGCAGGGAACTTGGACCGTAGCCAGGTTTTGTTGTACGTAAAGTGGTTCATCAGGGCATGGTACTGTTCATCAGGGGTGTGGATGTATTCTTGTTCTGTAGGAGAGACGCCCCAAGAGAGGACCAGACCCTCGGTCGGAAGCATCATCGGTAGCTTGCGGCTGATGGCGTATCTTTGAAAGATCGTGCAGGTAGTTGAGGACCCGACTTTGTGCGGTGCGATGAAGACGTATTTCTGCCGTGGCCGGCTGCAGGCTTGCAAGGCCTCTTCTGTTTCCTCTCTGTGTTCTTGTTTGGTCAGTGCTGCAATACTAAAGAAGGTCGCTAGTCATTACGGAAAGACGGCTACATTTATGTGTTCTGTGCATATGTTAATACACCAGACTTGGATTTCTTTTGAAAATCTATCCAGTTGCTCGAGTAACTGTTTTCTTTACCTCATTACCTGGATGCCTAACCTTTATCGTCGGAACAATGACAATAATAACAAAGATGTCGCAGTTAGTAGAAATTCTTCGATCAGTGACTGTATTTTTGTAAGGTAGATTACGTACCTCCAAATTTTCGGTGTCGACTGTACACCTTGATCACGGAGTGACCTAGTCTCGCGAGAACAAGAGACTAGGTTGGGAGCTGCCCAAGTCCTACCTACCACTACTCCGCAAGGAGGCGGGGGAGGTCAGAAGATCCACACAAGTCTCGACCTAGTCTCGTGTTCTCGCTCCGTGATCAAGATGTACTGTCGACACCGAAAATTTGGAGGTACGTAATCTTATTCTACCATACAAAAATACAGTCACTGATTGAAGAATTTCTACTAACTGTTAATTCTACGTGACTGATGAACCTCTTCAACGATACCAAAGATGTCGCATATTAAATAATCGGAAAATTTTAAATAATCGGAAAATTATTTAGATCGGTCTCTGAGTTACCTGTTCCTCAGTTTATGAAGTTGCGGCAGATATGTACGCATTGGTGATAGTCTATCCTCCAGAATGATCGTCACTATGAAGCCGAGAATCGTGAGGAGTAACGCAATGGAAAGCGCGATGCCCCAGGATGTTGTCGCTTTTTTAATCATTGAGGAGAGCATATTGACGATCCTAGATGAATATGAAAAACTTAAACTTTTCTCCAACTCAAAATTTGACTCACCAGAAATTTTCGACTGAATCACTCAGTCTTCCTCAGCTATCTGACCCAAATGCTGTGGACACGTGATTTTTCCCACGTGTGACGTCAGCAAAGGGTCAAAGGTTGTCTGAAGTCGATATCGCCCCCGTGTGGATCTGGAGGGGGTCAGAATCTTGGATACCGAACAGGATTACTTCAAGAGAGGCATAAAAGAGGCCATATACATCAGGGCACTTCAACCATCGCTCAACCGGGACGGGAATCGACTTCAGACAACCTTTGACCCTTTGCTGACGTCACACGTGGGAAAAATCACGGGTCCAGAGTCAAATTTTGAGTTGGAGAAAAGTTTAAGTTTTTCATAATGTAATTTACCAACTCAGATGAACTTTCATGCTGATCCTAGATGAANCATAAAAGAAGGCCATATACATCAGGGCACTTCAACCATCGCTCAACCGGGACGGGGGGCGATATCGACTTCAGACAACCTTTGACCCTTTGCTGACGTCACACGTGGGAAAAATCACGGGTCCAGAGTCAAATTTTGAGTTGGAGAATGTAATTTACCAACTCAGATGAACTTTCATACTGATCCTAGATGAAGATAACAAGGACAAGATTTGCAACATTTGTTAAACTTTCTTTCCAACACAAGGGTAGTTCAAAGACAAACCAAACTCTGTGTGGCGTAGCGTCAGAGTGCTCAACTTGGAACCAAAAGGTCCCGGGTTCGAGTCCTGAAATGCCACTGATCTTGTGCCCTTGAGAAAGGCACTTTAGATAACTTTCCTCACTTCCTTACTGTATTGTCCCCTGTGTTGGTGGCGGCATTAACATAAGTTGAAAAAAACTTGAGTGTGAAAAACTCGAGAAAAACCACGTCTTATGATTATATGTTGGAATTTAAAAAAAAAATCAAACTCTACTACTGGTTAATATGCGGATATTGTTTCTGAACGTTTTGAGTGACATCCGTCAGTCTTCTTCAGCGTCACTAGAAATTCATCCAGTAGTAGAGTCTATTGAAGAAGACTAGACTGAGAACAAGGTCTTATGCTGAGATATTAAACACGTCACTACCAACACAGATGAACTTTCATGACAGTATAAATACAAGCACAGTAACCCGAAACATGAATTCCTGGTCTTAAAATATTCCCCACTTGAATCTTTAAGATTGCATGATACACTTCTCTGTTGGATTAAGGGAGCCCAGGCTTGTATTTATGTTCGAGTTCGGGCTTGCATGTGATGATGTGTCTGCATGATAGCCCCAGACTTTTTTTCGAACCTGAATCATGTTCTACCATGTTTTTTCTGACGTCATTCCAACTGAACGCGTGTTTGAATTCGGGTCACCGGCGGTCATTTGTTAGCCTGGGTTCCATCCTGGTTAGTTTCGTCCGCTCCCACAGTCGCTACCACCAACTGTGGGAGCGGACGTAAACTAACCAGGATGGAACCCAGGGTAGTCATTTGTATATTTCCCCTGTAAACCCGCATTGTCACGCATTTTAGTCACGGATGATGACTTAATTAGACCTCACGCGCAGATGGGCCGTCCTTGTATACCCAACCATTAAGGCCGTGTTCATGTGAAGTCAGTGAAGGCGCTTTACATGTGGTTTACCCCGAAGCCGGTTTCAAGTGGCTCCATCTGAACGCTCCAAATCACATTGAAAGCGCCTCGATCCCAAACCACTTCCAGAGGTGGTTTCGAATCGGTTTTTTCGCATCGCGATTTGCGTCTGAACGCAAAGTGATTTCAATGTGACATCGCCTGGTAATGGATTACGGGGTGATATTTCTTTATTTATATGCAATACCAACTTTTACGTGGCAGCAACTTAAAGAGTAGTAATGGTCAAATAATGTGTCCGTTCTAGGGCGAGCTTCACCGCCTCTGGCGGGACCACGTCGGCATTCGGCCGAGATACGCTGGGAGGGGGGCATCAGCAAGCAGGTCGTTGACCTCTGACATTAATAACACGCTACCTTGCGTCTTTTCATCAAACAACAATAAATGTAGCTCAGGCGAATTGTGATCGGGCACGGTTTCAAAGGAATGTGTGGCACGAGGACCAGATGTGAGGAATGCGAGTTACCCGAATCGCGGTTTGGGTGACTTCACATGAACAAGGCTTTAGAAGTATCAAATTTCCAGGCTAGGGCTTCAGAAAAAAATAATGACTTTTCTCGGAAATGTGCAGAACAGTGATGGCCAAAAAAATTCAAGAGTGGATTTTGTCATATCCTTTTGTGCCAATTTTTATAACATTTTTTAATGTTGAGTTCTAGCCCTACAAATAGTGTTTCGGACACACGTAAATATATAGCTTTGAGGGTTGTTTCAGCGATGATAATGGACTATTTTATTATATCAAATTAGTAGTTTTACAATGAATTTGTTTAGGTACCTCTTGTAAATAGTAGAGCCAAAGGTCATGGGAATGTACGATACATTCCCATGACGTCACAGCAAAGCAAAATGGCCACCATGGCAAAAACAACAATGTGCGTTTTGTGCCGAGAATTGGGTCGGATCCGGAGTAGCTATAGCTCCGTGGCAGATAGCAACCTTCTCTGGGCGGCTGGTTATAGGACGGCTGGCAGAAGAACGCATTAAAAATTCTACAAAACGCAGTATCAAAACTCACATGAGGCCCTCACATGAGGCTAGGTCGGAGTCTTTTTCAGATCTATTCTACCTTCCATCTCGGCTTTCAAAAGGGCCGGAGAATGCATGCTATTCTAACTAATTCCTACACCCAACTGGGAGGTGATGAACGTAAAATTTACCGCTGAATCAACATGTAACGTTGCGAAAGGAATTGTAGATCATGAAAAATACCTAAACGTCGTCCAATTTCCATATAGTGGGATTTGAACGGCACTATTATGAATGGCACCTCAAAAGAGGACGACCTGAACTGAACTGAACTGGGATTTGAACCATCGAACACATTATAACATATTTATCAAAGTTCACAAAATATTTGAAACAGGCATAAGAATGGGTTCGTTGAAAAAATATCACCCATGACTTTAAACCGATGTAAGCGGAGGTAACTGAGGTAAGAGTCTAAATAACCTTTACCTTTGGCGTTGAACCAGGAAAAAAATATTCATTTACTATATCAGAATACGCCAGAACGTGCCGGTTGATAGTCTATCAACAGACGCTCTATTGTGTCAACTTGAACTGGATGCATCCGGCGCTAAATGCTGGGCTTCGGGAGTCCGCAAGACGCTAGAGGAGTGTGGTTTTGCCTACGTATGGAATTCGCCGATGTCGTATGTCTTAAATTCTTCACAAATTATTCCATCCCTTGATCAACGTTTAAAAGACATGTATTTCCAAACTTTTACAGCAGAAATTCGTAACAACAACAAATTACGAACATATAGATTACTAAAAAATACTTACCACGAGGAAAAATATCTGAGAATTACAAACATTCGACACAGAACAGCCATCACAAAACTCCGGATAAGTTCAAACAAAATCCACATAGAAAAGGGAAGACACAACCACATTCCTCTACAGCAAAGGATCTGCCAATTTTGTAACCTAGATTATATTGAAGATGAATGCCATTTTGTAGCTGACTGCACATTATATAGAAATGAGAGGGATTCCCTCTATACTTATGTAATAGATAAGTTCCCAAGCTTTAGACATTTAGATAGAATAGAAAAATTCGAATTCCTCATGAAACTTGACAAACCATGTATAATTAGCTCAATATGTTCGTACATCTTTAACTGCGTAAAGAAGCGAGAAGAAGCTGAACCTGTAAATAGTAGAACACATTAGCTTATATAGTATGTAAGTGTCATTACTGTTTTCTTTTCCCTGTCTACCCATGACCTGTACTTAGCTCGTTAGAGCACAAGCGTACAATAAAGGTCTTTCATTCATTCATTCATTTACCTCAGATAAAGCCCAATAATGTTGAAGTTACACTGCGTTGTCCTATTTACTTCACCACTGTATGAAGTCAAGTCTATTTTGTTGTCTGAAATATGTGAAATGTTCCGAATCTGCCTTTTCTACACAGCTTAATGGCCGTATAATAGCGCACACGTACACCACAAAAACCTGTCTGCCTATTGCCATACATAATTTATAACCTTAAGTTACATTATGCCTGACTATATTGTTCTCGTGCATCTAGTGGCCAGAAACTATAACTGTCACAATTTCTGTAAACCATTAGTCTAATAATAGGGCGTACCCATCAGACAAATAACTGCTATTATTTTTGGCGAAGCCTCAGAGGCAAGCCTAATGGTATAGTACTGTGTGTCGTCTGCAAGGATTCTAGGAATTCGACAGGAATTTTGTCCACAGAAATGCAATGTTTTTTTTTAACTCAAGAAGGAAACTTGGTAGGTTAGTGGGTCTTCATGAGACCTCAAAATAAGTAGATTTTAGGCCCCTTAGCAGCTTGTTATGGTACTGCAGCGGGACTTCCGGTTTCGACATCTCGTGATCTGGGCATGCTTAGGTCAACCTTTGGATAATTGATAGCTTTTGAGCTCGGAAAAAAGTGACATAAAGTTTGGGCAGCTTGTTCTGAAACTACAGGGCGTTTGGTGGAAAAATCTTCGAGGAATGATAACTCAAGAACTAGTTGATGGGTCCTTGTAATTTTTGGTATGTTGGTAGATTAAGTGTTTCTGGACGTAATTAACTATGGAAATTACGATCCAATCAACATAATTAATGAGGAAAAACTCTATAGATATGTCGCCCCTCCCCCTGTCTCTGTTTAGGGTAGGTCTGTGAGCTAATGTAAACCACCTCCTTCACTCTTCTCGCACTCAACCTAATATATGCCTAGTGATGTCTGATTTTAACTTACACATGTCACATGGTATGAAATTTTCATCATTCACCAATGAGGAATCACAGAATTTTCACATTTATTATGCAAATTAGGTCATAATTTGCATAATTGGTATTTGCTGCTGTTCCACCTGCCATAGATTACATACATGTACATTACATGTATAAAAGAACTATTATATAGAACATTGTAATTATAGAATTTACTCCTGGATTATGCAAATTACGTCTTCATTTGCGTAATTTGCATTTAATTATGTTCATCAATCTCTAAGCTGCCAAAAATCATGATGTTGTTTTTATTCGCGCTCTCGCATTAGATTTAGGGTCTCCAGCGGACGCCATCCATAAAAATTACTTGGTGTGGCCTTCTATAAAAAATAACCCTTGTTGTATTCTTGTATTCTGGTAAAAAGCTACCTTCAGTCTAATGAATGGGGTTTAGCCGTCAGACCAATGACAAAGACACAATGTCCTTGGTGAGACAAATTACTGCTGTCATTATTTGTTCTCCCCGAGGCATGTCCCGGCTGAGGTCTCGACCCGGGGAGGACATGTCGACAACATCGCCAGACATTTCGCCCCGAGGAGGGCGAGATCGCTGTCACACAGGCATAGAACAAATGTCATCTAAAGTTCACATGGTCGCTGTGTGCGGTGAATGTTGGCCTTTAGTCCTCGATTACGGATTCAAATAGTCTTTGTTTCG
Source organism: Branchiostoma belcheri (assembly GCF_001625305.1). Lineage (NCBI taxonomy): Eukaryota > Metazoa > Chordata > Leptocardii > Amphioxiformes > Branchiostomatidae > Branchiostoma > Branchiostoma belcheri. Next base: position 3,472,510 of record NW_017803824.1, on the reverse strand, counting down.
GCCACACGTAAAAATCTACCTTTGATGGTTATTTCTGCGACCTTCAACCTTTCCAGGTCCATCTTCAACCTTCGACCTTTTATTATTTGAAATGCGAAGTCTTGCAATGGATTTGGTTAGACACGTCTAGTAAACGGAACAGCCAAAACAAGAGATTCTTGTGACGTCACAGCCAAGCAAAATGGCCGCCCTGTGCGATACAAACAAAGCTGTGGGCTTTATAGCGAGAATTTGGTCAGGGCGATCTTTTTCAGATCTATATTCTACCTTCCATCTAGGCTCCCAAAAGGGGCCAAAGTATACCATTCTAACTAATTCTTGCACCCAACTAAGAGGTGATAAACGCAAGTTTTACCGCTCAATTTATGGGTCAAAACTACCCACCCTCAAAACTATATCGATTATGACATATTGATTAAATTCACATTAAATTTGTAACAGCCATGAGAATAGCTTCGTTAAAGCTATTACCCAGAGCTTTAAACATTTTTCATCGAAAATAGTCTAGACAATATAAGTTGATCTTTTAATCTTATAATGCCGGCGTGTGCATATGTACCTAGTACCTCGACCACGCGGAAACGGTACTCGAAAATACTCGTAACCAGATTTTAACTACCCGACATAGCCCAACACTACCCGACATAGCCCAACACTACCCGACATAGCCCAACACTACCCGACATAGCCCAACACTACCCGACATAGCCCAACACTGCCCGACATAGCCCAACACTACCCGACATCGCCCAACACTGCCCGACATAGCCCAACACTACCCGACATAGCCCAACACTACCCGACATAGCCCAACACTACTCGACAGAGCCCAACACTACCCGACAGAGCCCAACACTAACCGACATAGCCCTAAACACTAACCGACATAGCCCAACACTACCCGACATAGCCCAACACTACCCGACATAGCCCAACACTACCCGACATAGCCCAACACTACCCGACATAGTCCAACACTACCCGACATAGCCCTAAACACTAACCGACCACCCCTTACAGACAGCGTTTACAGTAGTTAATAGAAAACTATGGTCGGCGTAGCCCAACACTACCCAACGTAACCCTACCCTGACTAATGCTCACAAACGCAAGCTTTAGTTAGTTCGACAAACATGTTCGTATTATGCGACACTCTCTGTATATTTCTAATCTAAAATCCAGTAGTGGTAGAATTGAAGTTACTATGTGTTTCAAGTGCTACAGTAATTAGAAATGTGTAAAGTTTTGTTGTGTAACCCTTAACCTTAGGGTGGCCTTCAGACCTTGTTACGTGGTAACCTAGCCTGTCCAATGAGTAAAAAAATGAAAATTAACAAAAATATCTTTACCTGAGATGAATCCCAAAGCCACACTGTGTTGTTCACTTCAGCACTTACAGGAGTCAAGTCTACCACTATTTTGTGGATAGAAATTTGGCAAATTTTCCCACACTGTCTTTTCCCACACTGCCTTTTCCGACACTGCCCTGCTTTGTTCAAAACTGGTTTAACAAGTTTTGAACTGTTTTAACATGCTGTCACACGTCGTACTTGGCCTACTATCACCCCAAGGCATAACCCGGCTGAGTTGACTGGGACAGAACCAAATAGTCTTAAATGATCTCATACCTTCCTCCGATTATGTCTGCTTTTTCTTCGTATAATGTAAATGGTTTTGGTGTACGGTAAACAAACCATTGAGTCATATTCTATGCAACTGGAGCGAAGTGCCCATGGAAACTCATCACCTTAGAAAGACACTAAGGCCTTGTTCACATGAAACCGACCGAACCGCGATTCGAGTAACTCACATTCCTCACATCTGGTCCACGTGCCACACATTCCTTTCAAACCGTGTCCGATCACGATTCTTCCAATCTACTGTATTTGTTGTTTGATGAAAACACGCAAGGTAGCGTGTTGTTAATGTCAGAGATCAACGACCTGCTTGTTGGTGCCCCCCTCCCAGCGTACCTCGGCCGAATGCCGACGTGGTCCCGCCAGAGGCGGTGAAGCAGCTCCTACAGCGGACACATTATTCGACCATTACTGCTCTTTAAGTTGCTACCATGTAAATTTTGGTAGTGCATACAAATGTGTATTTCTAGACCTTCGGAAAGCCTTTGATAAGGTTTGGCACGCAGGACTTCTGTCCAAACTAAAATCATATGGAATCAGTGGACTTATGCATGACTGGTTCTCCAGTTACCTCTCGGACAGAAAACAACGAGTGGTCATCCAGGGTGCAACGTCTACGTGTGGGAAGTCCCCACTAGCCGGAGTACCGCAAGGTTCCGTCCTTGGACCAACGCTTTTCATTCTTTACATCAATGACCTTGCCACCAGCCGTACACATTGTCTGGCCAACTTATTTGCCGACGACACATCTCTGTCATTCTCCCATCATTCTGTTCAACGCGTAGTTGCAACACTGAACCGAGAGTTGAGTACTGTGTCGACCTGGCTTTCTACATGGAAACTAGAAGCTAACATAGACAAGTGCAAAGTCATGTTCATTACAACTCGTACTCTACCACAACCGATTCCCCCTGTGACCCTAGGAGGAACTGTACTGCAAGTTGTCACCAGCCACAAACACTTAGGCGTCACTCTCACGAATACCCTGTCCTGGTCACAGCACATCGAGGTCATCTCTAACAAAGCAAGACGTTCTTCAGGACTGTTATGTGCCCTAAGAAGGAAAATTCCCCAAAACTTACTGCTCCGGCTGTACATCACCATTACAAGACCTACGTTAGAGTACGCGGATATTGTCTGGGCTGGCCTCACTTTACGTGACCAAAGGACTTTAGAATCTGTTCAGTACCAAACAGCCAGGCTTATCAGTGGTCACTTTGGGATCCCATACCCTTCCTACAATAGTCTCTACACAGAACTGTCTTTACCATCTCTCCAGTTTCGACGCAAGTTTCACACTGCAGTAACCATGTACAAACTGTTGAACGGTCGCTGTCCTCTACACCTGCAAAGTCTGCTACCTCGAGCGCGAGCGTCCGCCACAGAATCCCGGTATCCCTTACGGAATAGTGAACACTTATCCATACCCGTTTGTAGAACCACCAGATCCCAGAGAACATTTGTAATCAGAGCTATAACTATCTGGAATACTCTCCCTAGCGAAACTCGAACAACCCGCTCCATCAGCTCCTTTAAAAAGAAACTATGGACAATACTTGATAAATACTTGATGACAACTACTTAGTAAATAGTTCAATCAATAGATCAAACCTCATAGAAAGAGTTCAGTATCATTGCTCCCTCGTTGTGTCTGGTGCCATAAAAGGGTCTTCATATTCTTTAATTTGTCAAGAGCTCGGCTGGGAGACTCTGTCCGATAGGCGACACATTCATCGCCTATTACTATTTCATAACATTGTAAACGGATGTACTCGAGAATATCTTACAGATTTACTTCCATGTACAATTACTGCTACTTCTATCTACAATCTGAGAAACAGTAGTAATCTGAGAACCATCAAATTTTCTACCAATCGTTTTGGAAAGTCTTTTATACCATATTCCATCACTGGATGGAACAACCTGAATTTGGAAATCCGTACTCTTTCGCATCCAAAATTTCGTTCAAATCTTTTCAAATCGGTACGTCCTGTAAAGTTAAACTATTTTAGCTTTGGTTCTCGTTATTCCTGTATTCTCATTACCCGACTTCGTCTGGGCACCTGCAGCTTGAATCACAATCTTTATACCCGAGGTCTTGTTACAAGTCCATCCTGTAGCTGCGGGTGTCCATATGAAACGATTGCTCATTATTTATTGCACTGCCCTATATACACCTACCAGCGCTTAGTCCTTTTTGGCAAGCTTTCAAGCATACTTGGTAATATTGTTGATTTAAACACCCTTTCTGATAATTCCATACAATATTTAGTTCTTCGCGGTAGTTTCCTTTGTTCCTATGACATCAACTGCAAAATAATGTTAGCCGCACAAGATTATATATTAGAAACAAAAAGATTCTAACTGTATGTGTCTTCTGGGATGGGAGGATTGTTACTCACGCGAGATCTCATGTATTTTTAATTGTCTTGTAAAATATTTTTCTTTCATTGTAAAAGTGGCTGCGAGAATAAAAGTTGTACCTAACTTGAGTTCGCAGCCACTTAGTCCATGTCTTTTCATTTGTAATTCTCATTGAGTTTCTGAATAAAAAAAAAAATAGTTCAATAGAATAATATTGTATTGACAATGTAAATATAGTGCACAACATCTGTTATGTAATAGTATATTAACCTGACATATAAATGTAATTGTAGTAAACGCACGACGACCAGGCCGGATATTCTAGCTTGTTAACGCTTGGCCACAACATCTGTTATGTAGTAGTACCGGTAGTATGTCTATCTGAATTGTAACTGACACTGTTAACTGTTAACTGTTCCGAATTGTTTATGTTCTTGTTGTGAGGGCTAGCCCTTTATAATAGCCTCCGGCTAGTTGGGCAGTCCTGGCTGCATACATATGTGTTATCAGCCTAATAAATCAAATCAAATCAAATCAAATCAAATCAAATCAAATAAAGAAATATCGCCCCGTAATCCATGACCAGGAGAAGTCGCCTTGGAATCACATTGCGTTCGCGATGCGGGAAAGCCGGTTCGAAACCACTTCCCGAAGTGGTTTGGGATCGAGGGGCTTTCAATGCGATTTGGAGCGTTCAGATGGAGCCACTTGAAACCGGCTTCGGCGGAAACCACATAAAGGACTTTTCACTGACTCCGTCTGAACAGGACCTAAGGCCCCGTTCACACCAAGTCCCTCTAAGCGGTTTCGATCCAGTTTCCACCGAAGCTAGATTCAAGTGGCCCCATCTAAATGCGCTTCGATCCCAAACCACTTCGGGAGGTAGTTTCTAACCGGTTTCCCCGGATCACGATTTTCGTCTAGACACGATGTGATTCCAATGTGACTTTACCCGTTTACTTTACAAATTGACCCGGTCATGGATTAAGGGGTAATATTTCTTTATTTATATGCAATACCAAAATTTTACCCGAATCGCGATTCAGGCGGCTAGGTGTGAACAAGGCCTCAGTAGCAGCCACTGAAATGGTGCTAGAGTATTGTAGAAATCTGATATGGTTCCATTATCAACTATGATATGATTATAGGAATTAATTATATAAATTATATAAAGCCGTGCCATAGAAAATTCCATATTTGGTATTGGAATGCGTTCGGCCTAGACAATAACATTATTGGACCGCGTGCTCAGTGAGAGAGAGAGAGAGAGAGGAGGAGAGAGAGAGGAGGAGAGAGAGAGAAGA
>NW_017803824.1:3459892-3466876 GCF_001625305.1 Branchiostoma belcheri | reverse complement strand
GAGAGAGAGAAAGGGGGGGGAGGGGCGGTCCAAAAACTTCTGTCAACTCACCCCGTGGGTGCAGAAGCGGCAAACGTAGTAACTCTAAGGTTTAGTCTAAAACTAAACTAAAAGGTTTAGTCCCCCCAACCTAGTTCTAATCTTGAACCTCGTTTTCTGTGTTGTTCAGGTTTCCGTCTGAAAAGTACTTTTCCTGCAGTCTCCCTTCATCCTGCCCGTATAAATTGTAAAAGCTTTCCGTCAAGTTGTCTGGGTTAAGACAGGGAATTAATACATAAAGTGGCAAAAATTAGCGAAAAAGTGAGAAATTCTTGTAGGTGAAAAATGATCTATTTAAGCACGACCGAAAAAATTAACAGAGTAAGCTATATAGTTTTAAAGTTCGCAGAGCAGGAAAAGGGCAGGAAAATAAACCAATACTCGACTAGATTAAACTGTTTTAGTTCACATGCCGCAACATTTTACTTTTTTAGACTTTAATGTTTTGAGTTGCAATATTTTCTGGGCAATTTGAGTTCATGAATACACATTTTCGACTATTCATTACAATTCATTCATAGTGCAATATGCTGTCTGCAACAACAGATGTCAAATGAAACCGAAGAAATGACAATCAAACTAAGACCACACTGATTTAATTTGTTGCTTCTCGGATTCGCCTCTTCATTTTTTTCCTGGTTTGCAAAAAAAAAAAAGATTTTTGTTCTGAATCGACTCAAAAATGCTCATATTTTCCCCCAACAGTTGGGGAAATTCCTTTTCTTCCTAGTTGCAACAGTTTTTCCATCTATCAATGCTTAATTTGGTTTGATTAGAAGTTCATAATTCATTGTTTAGATATTAACCCAGTCTTTTTTGTTGACTTCATGGCTCCTATCGTAGCATTTGGGGCTATAATAGGATGCCTAGACCTGTTTTTATTATTTTTTCGCCCTGTCGCTTCGTACGTTTTTTCTGAAAGAATCCTAGAACCATTAAATTCAATTGGTGTGGCCTAAGCTCATTTTTTAGATTTTCAAAACACCATCCCATTTGGCAAACAGGTATTGGACCATGGACAGTCCTTATATGGGTATAGACAGTGCTTGGGTGGTGAATATTAAATGTTACGTCACGCTATCAGCAGTTCTTAATCTACTTATTAGTCTACCACACCACAACCAGAGCTGACTGTACTGATTTGCCTGAGGTGTAGAATATTAATTTTTCAGTACCAGGTAACTCTCAGAGACTAAGACGGATCCTGTTCATTTAAAGCCAGGTGGTCACCAACAATGAAACTGTACGTAAGGAAATCACCAATAGTAAGTGATGACGCATATTTTTTATACAATGTGCCTCATGTCCATCCTTTTGCTGAAGGTGAGGAAAAATTGATATTAGGTTTACACTGTTTTAGGAAGTTAAGAAGAAAAAGGGGAATATGACATGAGACGAGAAGACTATTTTTTTGTTTTGTAAGTACAGTACCGAATCACTGAGTTTATTTTTCATTTGGACTTGAACTGAAACACAAGGTCCGCTTCTGATTTTGTCCAGGGTACCGGTACACACCACTACATGTATGTCAGAATGAAAATTCCATGTCTCTCGTTGGCGGCTGACACCTTTAAAAAGGCTGGGGTGAGGGTTGCTTTCTAGGGTCAGTCGAATGATTAAAAACGCGATTTTTTTCTAGGCCTAATTTAGAAGAAAAGTACAATATTCATGTACAATTATTTATGTTAATCCTAAATCTCAAACTTTGTTTATTGTTACAATTTGTTGCAATTGTTACGATATTTTACGAAATGATGTTAAGGCCTACGACTGATCGACTTTTAGTTGATCAGATTATCTTAACAACAAGGATATATTTTTTTAATAAAGCAATACAAATACAAGGACGAAGTGGGACTGAACTCAAGTTATACAACTTATTTTACAGCCCCACTTAACATTTAACATAAATACAATAATCATACAAATAGTCATAAACATAAAGTAGTACGCTGAAAACTAAACCCCTATACATACAGCAATATATCAACAAGAGAAGTATTGTATGATTTATATGTTACAAACAAAGCAGAGTATACTATGTAACGAAGAAACGTTTAGTGCCGCTTATAAAAGCTTGGGTGCATCACGATCACAACCAAGAGCTAGCCTTGCTGCCCTGTTCTGAACCACCTGTAGTCTTCTTATGTTGTTCTGTGTTGTGTTTCCCCATACGGAGCAACAGTAGTCTATATGTGGGATTATTAAGGCGTTGACTACGGCTATGCACTTGTATAATCGTATATGTTTCAAACCCTCAGACATAGTTTTAGACATAGCTATAGTTTTGCACAACTACCTTTCATCATGTAGATTTTAGTTATTTTATACTCTGTTTCAATGTTCTTTCATGTTTGTAATCTGCATTTAGCCTCTGGTCATGAATTTGGAATAAACTTTTCATATATAATTCCATCTGTATCTACTTGTTTGTTCATAGGTGAGTTGTAGAAGATAATACAATCTTATGAACTTTGCTGTATTTTTGCCTTTCGCAGCCCTTGAGACGTCCTGTCCTTCCGCATGGTTCTATGATACATGTAGCGAGACATTGCTCCATGCAGATTCGAATGTTAATGCCAAGCCCATGCAAGCATATGTGGCATACGAATCAGGTAGAGACGAATGTAGTGCTTAGTTTATGTATTGAGTTTACGTTCCCATCAGCAGGAATGACCGGACATGTAACGCGCCCTGCAAAACGTGTTTGTAGAGGTCTGTTCGACTTGTAGTACTGTACCTGCAAGGTAAAGAAGAATATTATCAATAAAACATCTTTGTGTGTGCTTGGTGGATATTAGTCACATTTTGTTCCTCTTACTGAATACAACACGTTAGACAGGTTCCAACCATAGCGGAACTTGCAGAAACATTTTGATAGTCCTTCCTCCCATTAAGGAATTAGGCCACACGGGCACCTTAGCTTCGTGATCAGGGCAAAGACTGTCCCATGGACTGTCCCATTGAAATGTATGGAAAACATGTAAGAAAGAAGGTGTGAAAAGTCACCTGCCTGAGTGAAACCGCATCAAAAGCACACATTCATAGGGTCACTCGGCCTCTAAACTGTCAGTTTTGTTAATATAAAAAAATCCTATACTGCTAAAGGCATTTAAACGCTAGCACAAACTTTCAGAAGTGACCTCTGACCTCTATCACCAGCTGATGATAGCATGGAAACTCAGGACTTCTTTTCTGGCCTGGACACACCAAACATGGCACAAACTCCATTTTTTTACTATACTCAAATGCAAATAACCCTTACCTATAACATCCAGCTCCAAAAAAAGACAACAGATCCCAACATTAAGAAATTTACACTGTTTTTGTACATGAAAAATCTCTGGGCATGCGCGTAATCCTGGCATTTGCCCAGTGACATAATAGACTAAAACAAGGACAACAAGAACAAGGGATTACCCTAGAACTTACTACAATATACTTACTAGTACATGTACTTTTAACATACCCTGGGAGCCATCCTCGTTGGTCGTCGGGGAGAGTTAGTAAACGCCGCGGGCCCTGGTTAGCCCGTCCCCGGCACACGCCCTCCCCGCCCTACGCTGGGCACCACATGCGGAAACCCTCTAGGCCGCGCGCTGATAGTTGAAGTTGGGTCGGAGGGCCTAGGGGGTTTGCGTAATTACAATAGCGAGTGGAATCAACTGTTAAAGTAATGTCACCAGCTGTCTGAAATATTAGACGTAGCAAATGTCTCGGCCTGACCCCGCAGTCACATCGTGCATACCAATTTTGCAGCCACTAAACATACCCAAAGGCGCATCACACCTTGGGCATATCTTCACCGAGGTTTTTCCAACTCGTTGCGTTCAAGCGTTAAGTCAGAATATGACTGCGTACTACCTATATTGACACAGTCATGTTTCAGACCTAACCAGGTTAGGTTACGTGCTCTAGAAACGTAACGACTAGACTGAAAACAGCAAGACCGTGGGTATTTACGTTCCACCAGAAATAACAACAATACAGCAACCTTTAGACATACATTTATAAGGGATTATCGAGCCTGCGCGACCGGCGGTAACCGTCGCCTCTGACATCTGCGATTGTTGCCACATTTTTCACCGACCAATTATCTGTATGATAACAATGGGTTAGTGACAAGCCTGGGTTGTTTATGGTGACGTACCGGTTATAGATCATAGGCCAGACGTTCTTAGGAATAGAGACGTGCTGTACTTGAATTGGCCTCATCAAAGTAGAATCACTGCGTTCGTGAAGTTACCTTCAATTTTCTAGTTAGTTTGTGGTTGGTTCTGTTTAAGCACCAGAGATCGCTTTACTGCGATTTGCATACTGGTACATCAAGGTAGGTCAAAGTCGGATTACACAACAACTGGAGACTTGTATTGGAGACTGTCTCATGTCCCTGCTGCGTGGCTGACACTGTCAAAGGTACGGCTTGAATGTAACTGAACGAACTGCACTGGGTTCTGAGTCAAATCCCGGCTGTCTCTCTGTTATATGCTATACCAATAGCTCATCGGTCGCAGCATATATCTATTGGGGAAAGGGGCCCGGGACGAGTGTTACCTATTCTTACTAAGTATGTTTTGATTAACACAAGCATGCCCTCTAGTCACAGACATTTCTCTTCTTACACTTGTACACAGATGGCTAATGAGTTTATCATCGCGTTGGCTGGGTCAATTCTAAGTACTCCCGACGCGATCGGCTTTGCCTGGAGAGCGCTGTGCTTAGTCTACTGGCTCCTGGCTACAATGAGAAGTTTCTGGGACGACCACGACACGAAACTCGGATTTGTGGTGACGACAGTGACCCTGAGGGAGCTAGTCGCATTGCCGATAACGTACCTCCACTACAACGGCCTGGCTGTTGTGGCGATCAAGTTTGTCCACCAGATCTTGTTGTGCGCCTTGTTGTTCCTGGTCCACAACATGTCCGAGAAGCAAATGTCCCGAATGTCTCTCCGCCACCGCGTGTGTTACGCCCTGCTGGTTGAGAACTGTGTGGCCTACAACATGACCTGGAACTACGTCCAGACCTCCACGCTCCTCGCCGCGCTGCTCGTCCAGGACTTCGGCGTCGGACCGGACACCGTGTCGACCCTGCTCCTGGTTCTACTCGCCATCTGCGTCCTGGCCACCGTCTCCGTCGAGCTAGTCTTCCTGAATAAGCTGCGGTGGACCGCGGCTGGGCACTTCCCCATCCAAATGTGGGTTTATTATCTATATCAGGGGTCAGTCCTAGACGGCAGAATGGTGTGGATCCTGCTCGTTACAAATGCACTGCTGGTGATCATAAAGTTTACTCCAGAAAAATGTAAATATCACAGGTGTGTCGCAGAAAGGATGGAAGAAGAAGATAGTGATGAAAACCTTTTGGTTGAGGTCTAGGTAGAGCCACACCGGTGTCATGCTATTGTTTTATTTACGTTGTAGTGACTATGACGAGGTGAATCATGTAAATGACATTTAACTATAACAGTTTTAGGAACCATAGACAAATCCTAGGCTGCACTTGTATAATTTTATATGTTTATATGTTTGTTAATAGGTGTGGTTGTAGAAGACCAAACAAATGTCGCCGTATTTTTTGTTATATTGATAATGATAATAAAATTCATCTATATCATGAAGTGACAGCTAAACAAATGTGAACGTCCGAAAATATCGACGGTGATGTGTATATTATCCTTCGACTGTGTACAAGAATATAATATTGGAATGAATATTGGAACATATGTGTGTTATGGGATAGACTATATTATATAATATAGTGCGCTTTTATATTTAAGTATTGATTTCAACTGTACCTAAATTTCACGTATTGGCTCTAGTGTACTTACTTTGTATTGATTATCAAGTTCTAAATTGTTAACGTATTCCACACTGTACACACTTTAAAATGCTTTTCAGCATGAAAACTGGTAACTTAGGATAGGCCAATGGATTGAACACGTGTAAATTCATCCCTTGGGAAGAATCACAATTAAATACGGGGTATTTGGTAGAATACAGAGGTGAAGGTTTGTTTTTTGTTTGTTTACCATTTCAAGATGGCTACCTTTTGGCATCAGACAGGTCTGGTTTCTTGAGTCACTGTGCCCTCGCGGTCATTTCTAGTCGGATCAAACACTCTGTATGAAATCTGTCCAAGGCTAAATATACAAAAGAAATCTGCCTAAGGAGAGGGAATGATTACACATATGCTGGTGAATTCAAGGCTTCTTGCCTTGGAGAGGGCCTTGTAGACATGTACACTCGCATGTTTGTATGTTCTCTACAGAGCCCTTCAGGTGGCAAAAATGCATGAGAAGTCACGATTATCATTACATAAATATGTGCCTTTCCCATCCAGTTTAGCACAGGCATGTCAGTCGGATAAGCACGGTGACATTTATGGTAAGATTTTTATGACAAATCCACGACAAACTCAGAGCCAGGAATGTTCCAAACTAAATCCGCTGGCTTTATCCTGAGAAAGTTCAGTAGATACAACAATGGAGACCCACCCGACTAACCGGCTCCTAGCTACGTACGTGCCAATTAGCGCCTAACCCGCGGCGCATTTGAGATAACCCGTCAGATTTGAGATAACCGTCACCTCAGGGGGACTTTACTGATGTTGGCCGCCTGTAACCATTGGCCGCCTGTATCCCACGTGGGGCGAACGTTGGATACTGGCGGCCAATGGAAACAGCCGGTCCCCTTGCCCCACCAAATCTACAAAACTCTTTTTGCAGAAAATTCTCACATTCACACAACCACGCAAACCCCCTCTTTCCAACAAAAAACTCTCACTCTTTCACAAAACCTTTGACCCTTTTACAAAACTCACATACACATACACGTACACGCAAACGTGCACAAAAGCTTTCCGCTCTCGCGCAGACATATATACATACTGTGTACTCTTATTCGTAAATAATTTCATCAAGTTGGTAAACGAATGAATAGCACT
>NW_017803824.1:3317207-3459872 GCF_001625305.1 Branchiostoma belcheri | reverse complement strand
GACCAAACAAATGTCGCCGTATTTTTTGTTATATTGATAATGATAATAAAATTCATCTATATCATGAAGTGACAGCTAAACAAATGTGAACGTCCGAAAATATCGACGGTGATGTGTATATTATCCTTCGACTGTGTACAAGAATATAATATTGGAATGAATATTGGAACATATGTGTGTTATGGGATAGACTATATTATATAATATAATATAGTGCGCTTTTATATTTTTAAAAGTATTGCTTTCAACTGTACCTAAATTTCACGTATTGGCTCTAGTGTACTTTGTATTGATTATTAAGTTCTAAATTGTTAACGTATTCCACACTGTACACATTTTAAAATACTTTTCAGTATGAAAACTCGTAACTTAGGATAGGCCAATGGATTGAACACGTGCAAATTCATCCCTTGGGAAGAATCACAATTAAATACGGGGTATTTGGTAGAATACAGAGGTGAAGCTTTGTTTTTTGTTTACCATTTCAAGATGGCTACCTTTTGGCATCGGACAGGTCTGGTTTCTTGCGCCACTGTGCCCTCGCGGTCATTTCTAGTGATCAAACACTCTGTATGAGATCTGTCCAAGGCTAAATATACAAAAGAAATCTGCCTAAGGAGAGGGAATGATTACACATGCTGGTGAATTCAAGGCTTCTTGCCTAGGAGAGGGCCTTGTAGACATGTACACTCGCATGTTTGTATGTTCTCTACAGACCCCTTCAGGTGGCAAAAATGCATGAGAAGTCATGATTATCATTACATAAATAAGTGCCTTTCCCATCCAGTTTAGCACAGGCATGTCAGTCGGATAAGCACGGTGACATTTATGGTAAGATTTTTATGACAAATCCACGACAAACTCAGAGCCAGGAATGTTCCAAACTAAACCCACTGGCTTTATCCTGAGAAAGTTCAGTAGATACAACAATGGAGACCCACCCGACTAACCGGCTCCTAGCTACGTACGTGCCAATTAGCGCCTAACCCGCGGCGCATTTGAGATAACCCGTCAGATTTGAGATAACCCTCACCTCAGACAGGTGACGGTAATCTCCAAGCAGATTCGGTAGTGCAGGGGGACTTTATGTTGGCCGCCTGTAACCAAACGTGCACAAAAGCTTTCCGCTCTCGCGCAGACGTATATACTGTGTACTCTTATTCGTAAATAATTTCATCAAGTTGGTAAACGAATGAATAGCACTGCAAAGTTCTTTGATCACAACCATTTATTTTTCACGAGCCGACATTTCGATGACCGTCCGTCATCTTCATCAATTCTGACTGGTTTTACTGTGCACTGACGCTAGATGTTACTTACTCATTCTCCATCGTGCTGACTGATGACTGTTTAAAATGTTGATTTTATACAACCAAGATGATACATTTCACGGCAAGATTATGCCAAGCAGCACATACTACTTTTACTGATACATGCAAGTACAATGCATATTAGTAACAGCACAGGCGCGTAAGAATGCCTCCCAGCGGAATGCAACGTAACCGCAACCTACTGTGTACGCAGGAAGACTGTAATTTAACTTCTGGCGAATTCTTTGACCAACTATCCATGACATTTCCTGTGTCGATGTAACACACCAATATCGCAAAAGGAAATAGCATTGGTCAAATCCGACAATAACTTTCCCAAACCTGTCGAACTTCTTTTGAATTGCAAATCCTGAGGTAGGGCTGACCCGGAAGAACAACAACGAGTGACGTAATGTTTTGTGTGAGTCTCAAGGCAAGAGACGCCCAACAACTCAAGCTGGCTGAGGCAAAGACTTTCATACCTTGTCTGCATTCGGTTAAGCAAGTCCTCTGTCTGTGGTGAACAGGTCTAGTCGCATACCCATCGTGCTTACATTACAAGTACCACAGGTGCTCCCAGTGACGGTCCAGGTAAACTCTGACCGACTTGCTTCTGACTATCCGCTCTGGTACAAAAATAGACATGATAGAGTGTTTAGTCATTTATATCATGACTAAATGTTTTCATACACTTCTTGCAGTGAACAGACGAGCCATAGTTCTGGATCTTACAAGTGGAGCCTTTAACCTGTAGCTCAGCAAGCGTCACGGCACATTTTTCTAGTCAAAGCATTGGTTAAACGTTAGGTCTGTTGGTGAGTTTGACGTCTGTAATATTTCTGTGTTTATGCCCTGACCAGACTGTAGTCACGACCTGTTGATGACACCATGGCTCTACAAGACTTCCTTCCAAGCGATGTTCCCATGACATGGCTCCTTCTGGCGCTGCTAGCAGTTCTCTTCTACCTGTAAGTTTGATTCATATGCATAATTATTATTATTACTGACATGGGGTTTCCGGAAAAGGTGGGGCAGTCCAGCTTGCCAGGCTACCATGCCAGGCTACCCTGCTTTGTGGGCACCAAGGACTGTCAAAAACATAATTTACTGCAGTTGAATTGTTGTAGGATTGGCCTCTACTGTATACTAGCACTTCCTTTAATAGTTGTCATAATTACATTTTGCAAATTAGGACAAGACTAGAATTTAACTTACACATTCCCTGCAGGTATGCAGTGCATCCCTTATGGACCTTCAAGAAGATGGGTATCCCTGGACCCACCCCTTTGCCCTTAGTTGGGAACTTGTGGTCATGGACTACAGTTGTAAGTATGAATTCCTTCTCGAAACAATTTCAGCTTCTCATGGCATGGTGATTCCTTATATCTAAAAAGTACCTAACAACCTAACACTTCACTTATCAGGTTTATCCATGGAGTGACTCCATGGTTTATCTAAGCTGTCTTGTATATTTTCAATCTATTTGAAGGTAGCTAGGGCCTTAATGGTGTGTTTCCTATTTCATTCCAGGAAAAAAAATAGAGTTGGTACTTATTGATAATAAGTACTTTGTTCATGTGCAGGGAATCTGGAATGCAGACGCGTCAAGACAGCGTGTGGAACAATATGGTAAAGTGTATGGGTAAGTCCAGAATATGTTTACTTAATGTTTTTTCCAGATTTTGGCTGGTGATCGATTATGAGGAAAAGGAAACTTCAATTCCTTGCAGCATGATTGTACTTATGTTTTTATACCTCTCTCACTAAAGGTTTTTCTTTGGACGTACTCCAACACTCATCATATCTGACCGTGAGATGCTCAGAGAGATCTTTGTGAAAAAGTTCCATGCTCTCACCAACCGCGCTGTGAGTAAGAGGCCTGCAGCAGTTGTTTCTGGTTAGACAGTCAAACCAATGGACAAGTCTTTTCATTCAGAAAAGCCCAAAATGCTGTAACAGTTATTGTTGTCATTTCCGATTCACTGAGTGTGATTCTATGATGTACCACTGTGCCATATCTACTCATAGCATATAAAATGTTGATTACACACCTACACAATTGATGAGAAAACAACAACAACAAAAATTTCCAAAATGCTGTAAATATTTCTCGGAGGTATGACTGTTCTTGGACTGAAGTCTTGTTATTCATTTCCAAACCAGAGCGAAAACCTGACGCTGGATACAAAACCCGGCGGCCGGATGCTGACCAATCTGAGGGATGAAGACTGGAAGGATGTGCGCAGTACCTTAAGTCCAGCCTTCAGTGGGGGCAAACTTAAGATGGTAAGGCCAGGGAAAATTCATCTTTTGTCTCCAAATAAAAAGACTCTTTTTTTTAACCCAATCAAAAGTTTTTTTATGATTCCGCCAACATTTTGGTGACTGTTTGTCACCTTCCTCTGTCATGAATGCCATGCATTAACCTGCTCCGTTCTTTGTCTCCATGCTAGGTCTAGCAGAGATTGAATGGAGCAGGTATAGCACAAATACACCTGCTCATAGATTCCATTTTTTCAAACAGATGGGACCAGCCATAAACAGCTGTGCTGACCAGCTGGTGCAGAACATGGCAAAGTTTTGCAGAAACAGGAGAGTCCTTTGACACCAAGGAGTGAGTATCAGTAGGAATTTTAAAACGAGTTAAGGTGTGTCAGATTTTGCACTCAATGTATTGACTTTCATACATCTAAGATCCAATAAGTGGAACCTAATGTAATGGCAACTCTCTTAATCTGGGTACCACAAGACTGCCACATTTGAAACAAATCTTGAACAGTGGATATCTGAAATGTCTTAGGTTACTTGGCCTATAATATTGGGATTATGAGAAATAACATACTTCAAGGTTCAGACTTTCTCCATGGTCACAGTTTCAGGATAAAGTTCAGCATCATTTTTCGAAATCCATTTGATGTCGGTCTAACAGTATGCTTATCTTCAATTCAGACTGACAGGTGCGTTTACTATGGACGTCATTGCCAGGACTGCCTTTTGGTACCGAGATCGACTCCCAACGCAACCCACAGGACCCCCTTTGTCTGATGGGCAGGAAAGCTTTCAATATCGGCTTCAGAAATCCAATGATTTGTTGTTCAGTGAGTCCACCTTTTTATGTCACTATCTGAATAAAGGTCAATGTCCAGATTCAATACCAAAAATTATTCTGAAATTATTTGTCATGTAGTAATGTTGTAAAGGCCAGCGTTGGACATCTAAGTGTACCAACACATGTGTAATGTCGTTCAGATGCTTAGAATAGAATTTTCACCTCTTTGATTGAGCGTCTAAATGATTCAGAAATATAACCTAGATCATGTACTGTATGCTCATCTGCCTATTATTAATAGGCAGATGGCTATACAATACATTAATAGTACTCAAATGCTATTTACTCTTGGAAGGAAATTTAAAAAGAAACTTGGCATTGCTGTTCTCATTGTATATGTTACTGGGTTTTCTACTTTGCTGAAAGTTTCTCTTTCCTACCAATCTGTAGTAATGTTCCCCACCATCATGAAGCCCATCATGGAGTGGCTGAACGTTGACATGTTTCCAACTGATGCTACCAGCTTCTTCTATGGCATTTTTGACCAGCTGATGGGGATTAGACAGAAGAGTGATGAGGTATGTGTACATGTGTACATGTATATCACATGTGTGCACGTGTGTTCAGTCATCTGTATCTGTATCTGTATAGCCAGTATAACTGCCTTTCGGCATAACACACCAGCTTTGCAGGCAAGCGGCGCGGCGGCAGCTGGCTACATTACACCTATTGACTTGTTACACCTACATGTAACCCTTGAACATCTAACTCTACACTTTGTTTAAAGTGAGTTCCACTCAGCGATAGTTCTAGGAAAGAATGAATTCTTGAACGCCTCAATCCTCGGTTGATAACTCTGGTACTTGAAGGCATGGCTATTTCTTGTTCTCTTCTGGGCTTGTATTAGGTACTTAGTAATTGGGACGTCCACCAGTTTATTAGTCATTTTGTACATTATCATGCGTGTTCTTAAACAAAACATTATTAAAAGTTTGAAATTAGGCAACAATGCCAGTCATCATCATCTCAGGGCATGAATTCTTTCTTGAAGCCCCTGCCCTTAACTCAGGCTTGTGCCATTTTGGGGTAACATTATTTCATGTGTAGTACACTTGTGTTTTTGTTTATTTGTTTTTCTATTTATTATATTTTCTTTTTTTTCAGAAGGGACGGGTTGACTTCATGCAACTGATGATGGATGCTCACAAGGATACAGATGAGGAAGCAGAGGAGGGCGTCAAGTCGCATGGGCAGAAGCGTGGTAATCCTTCAAAACTCAGACTCTTTTACTGACTACCAGGTTTATTGTCTATTCCTCTTAAACCCTGACTTTTCTAATAGTTATTTTTCATTGTTTGGATACATTGTACAATTTAAGAAAGTCACAAAGAGCTGAAACAGTGAAGGTGCTGAATTTTACCCTTCATCTTAATTTGTCTTAAAGTTTGTTTTTTCTATTGTTGTTGTGAAAAATTGTAGCTCTAACCAGGGACGACATTGTTGCCAATGGCTTCCTGTTCTTTGTTGCTGGCTATGAGACAACTGCGACCACAATGGCCTTTGTGTTGTACAACTTTGCACTCAATCAAGAAGAACAGGAGAAGGCCAGGGAAGAGATCAAAAATATTATGCAAGACAGGGTATGACTCTTCATAGAATAGAATCTTAGGCTTAATGAAAACAATGTGTTACAACCCAAAAACACTAACCTTACACGCTGTGAACTTAACAAGTACACTGTATGTCAGGACAGAAATGATTAAGTTCATTCCAAACAAACCAAGACAAAATGAAGCGACCGATATGATCTAGTTACTAACTTTTCATGGTAGGATAGGTACAAATATAGTTTGATTACAGGTGGTTGTTTTGGGAAACCAGGAATTTGATTCTTTTTGTGTTTTATGGTGCATATTTCAGGCCTAGAACTCAACTGCAATGATATCTATCGATACCTGTATTGGAAGTATAGTTAATGTAGTTATCTTTAATGCTAGGCTAGGTACTTGTTATATAGTTATGTTATAAAAAGAAACATGTGATACTTCTGTCCCACTGCAGGAGCTGGTTGACTATGAGGCAGTGCATGAGATGTCTTACTTGGAGATGTGTTGTATGGAGACCCTGCGCATGTACCCTCCTGTATCAGAGTTGGTTTTTTTTTTTTATTATATTTATCGTCTTATGCATACATCATAAACTGCAGTTGTTGTAAGTTGTAACCCCACCCTGTAGCATGTGAATCAGGATCCAGGGGATTTTGTACATAACATCCAGTCATGTTGGCCTAAACAGACTAAACTAAACTTTCCACTAGATCTAGATGTATGGTCTTCAGGATTACTTACCCGATTACTGCAGGTATACGACCTTATGGCCTGACAGGGGATTGAACCTTGTTACATCTATTGTTCTAGTATTGGCCGGATGGTCAATGAAGAGGTCAAAGTTCAGTGGCTGACCATTCCCAAGGACATGTTTGTGATGGTGCCCGTCCTCGCTATCCACTACGATCCCGGACGCTGGCCGGAACCCAAGAACTTCATCCCTGAAAGGTACTGTGGACAATTTTAGATGACAATGGTCTTTATTGCAAATTCCTGCCCAGAATGGCTAAATTCAGTACCAGTAGTGTCAAACCTGTATAAGAAAACACTTCTGTCTCCCTATCCACCTATATCCCTCTATCTACCTATCCCTCTATCTACCTATCCCTCTATCCACCTATCCCTCTATCCACCTATCCCTCTGTCCCCCTATCCCTCTATCTCCCTATGCCCCTATCCCCATCCCCCTATCCCTCTACAAATGTATCCCCCTATCCTCTATCCCCCTATGACCCTATCCCTCTACCCCCTATCCCTCTATCCCCCATCCCCTATCTCTCCATCCCCTATCCCTCTATCCTCATTTTTCATTCCAAACTCAACAAATGAGAGAAATGTTGATAGCTTGAGAAGTGACCAATGGTGTATAAATGCAGGTTCACCAAAGAGGCACGGGAGAAGCGGGATCCCTACGACTGGCTCCCGTTCGGGGCGGGGCCAAGGAACTGCATCGGAATGAGGCTGGCGATGATGGAACTGAAAGTCGGAGTGGCCAAGATCCTGATGGAGTACCGCATCATGACTGCGCCTGATACTGATGTGAGGATAGACCTCTACTTATTCACCAGTGTCTTAGTTATTTTTAGTTTTGTATGTGGTTCTGGTTGTTCAATATAATAGATAGAAGTTGCATGTGGATTGTCGATGATATTTGGGATATTTTGAGGGTAGGGGACAATTTGAGCCTCCTAGCAACTTTACACTTTTCCAGTACTAGTACAACTGCTGTTTTTTTACCTTGCCAGAATTAAGTGTACTTCATGTTCTGTAGTGTTTGAATCATATACTGAGTAGAAACCATTCCAATGTGTACAGATGGTTGCCCCTTTCTTAAAGTTGACTAAAGCATAGAAAGGTTTTCTTAGAAAAGCTTAGAAATGTTGCTCAGGCGTTTGACCCAAACATTTCTGTGACAGTACTTCATCCTTGGTGTTCCTTCATAGATCCCTCTAAAGATGAAGAAAGGCAACCAGTTTCCAACTCCAGAAAATGGCGTTCGTCTGAAAGTTGAGCTGCTGAACCAAGACGAGAACTGATCGACAGAGAGGTCCTTCAGAGTCAACGTCATCAAAGTCAACAAGAACAGTTGAATACATGCTAAGGCTACAACAGGTTGATTTGTTGGCACTCAGATTTTTGTAGAAATACAATGATGTGAGGGGGCAAAATAAACAGGGCTAGGCATCATGTGATAGCCCCAAACACTACCATAGAAGGCTCACAAAGTCAACATACTAGACTGGGGTTAAACCTTGATGATACATTTTTTGTGCAAATCATAAGAAATAAATCAGGTAAATCTAAAACTGAAGAAATTAGATTTGTGTGGTCTAATGCATAGTGTATGAGAGAGCTTATGGTGTCAAAATCTTTACATGTTAAAGAGAACCCACCACACTTATCGAGAAGAATAATGTGACCTGGTGTGTTTGGCTGAATGTAGAAGCCATAACAAAGCCACATCGCACTAGTAGCTACTTGAAAAAGTATCATGCTTCACCTTAGTTCAAGATGACAAAATAAGGGATAAGGACAAGTGGGGTAATGTCCTTGGTGCTGAACGTGTTATCATGAACATGAATGTTATCATGACTATTTTTACACATTCAGATGGAATAAGTTGATTATTCAAAATTCAAATACTAAGGTGACTGATAGTGATTACATTTCAGCATTCATGTTCTTTTACATAGTGTGTAGTAATCAGCCATTTTGATTATAGCAAGACTGCTAAAATAAAGAACATAGAAGAATGTAGTCTGTGCATTGTATATATATATGTAAATCTTAACTGGTGCCTGAATTAAGTATTTAGTACTGCTTGTATTCAATGTAATACTTTCTGAATTTAGTGTTAGTATTGTAAAGCCAGTACCACTCCATGTACCCCCCCCCCCATCAATATTCCTGTGTAAAAAAATCAATAACCTTCTTCATAACTCACTTCATTTGACAGGTGGCATCAATTGCTGACATAAGTTTGTGCATGCTTGTAGCATCAACATGATAGTTCAATTTTTGACATCAGTTATATTTCTTGTATGCTTATCTCAAGGTGGTTGGATATATATAGAGACCAACATTAGAAACCTGCTTGAATGGAAACCAAAAGGAGTATTTAGAGTATTACTGTACTATTAATGTTGGTAAAGTTAGTAAGCTGAAGAGAACATTTGATACATTCATACACTTGGGTGTTGACTTACATCAGTACACAATGTAAACAATGTAAAATAAGGTCAAGCAATCTAAATGCTTAATTTTTTTCTCCACATCTTTTTCTTACTTGGTTAAATGTTTGTAAACGTGTGTTATTTGATTTTGGTCTGTACAAATAGATCTGTGTGTAACATGTGGTACATTTGTTTGTAATCAGGTTATGATTAAAACTTTGAAAGCAAATTAGGGCCTGATTACTAGTATTAGTAACAGCGTACGCACATAAGAATGCAAAGTAACTGCAGCCCACTGTGTTCACAGCAAGACTGCAATTTAACTTCTGGGGAATTCTTTGGCCAAATGTCCGTGACGTTTCCTGTGTCGATGACACAATCTCACTGTAACACACCAATATATCGCATAAGGAAATAGCATTTGTCAAATCCGACAATAACTTTCCCAAACCTGTCGAACTTCTTTTGAATTACAAATATACAAAAGTAACGCCCTCCGCACTGGAACACCAGTGCTGAATCAGCGGTCGACATTTGGTCAGCACTGGAATTCCAGTGATGACGTCCCTTCAGCACTGGAACGCTCCTCAAACCAGTGCTGACGTCTTCCCCAGCACAGGAATGTCTCAGTGCTGAGAGGTAGGATTAAGCAGGTTTTTTTCGACCTCCAGGTGTACAAGTGCTGAGTATCACTTCAGCTCTGGTGTTCCAGTGCTGAGAAAGGAGGGCGTTTCTTTTGTATATTTGCTTTTGAATTGCAAGTTCTGAGGTATAGGGCTGACCCGGAAGAACAACAACGGGTGACAATGTTTTTTTAAGGAGGCGTCTCAGGGTAAGAAGCACACATCAAGCTATTTTAAGCTGGCTGAAGCGAAGACTTGCATACCTTGTCTACATACGGTTGAGTGAGGCCTCCGTCACAGAACAGGTCTAGTCGCATCCATCGTGATGTATTAACTTTGACCGACTTGCTTCTGACCATCCGCTCAGGTACATAAATTGAGTGCTTAGTCATCATATATCATGACTAAATATTTTCATACAGTGAACAGACGAGCCATAGTTCTGGATCTTGCAAGTGGAACCTTCAACCTGTACGACTGTAGCTCAGCAAGCGTCACGGCACATTTTTCAAGTCAAAGTTTTGGTATAGTTATCCCTCTGTGGGTGAGTTGACGTCTAAACCTGTAACATTTCTGTGTCTATGTCCTGACTAGTAACGACCTGTTGATAGCACCATGGCTCTACAGGACTTCCTTCCCAGCGATGTTCCCATGACATGGATCCTTCTGGCGCTGCTGGCAGTTCTCTTTTACCTGTAAGTACTGTATGATTCATGTGCATAATTATCAGCTGGGTTCTATCATTACAGATGCGGGGTTTCTGGAAAAAGTGGGTCAGTCCAGCTTGCCAGGCTACCATGCCAGGCTACCCTGCTTTGTGGGCACCAAGGACTACTGTCAAAAACATAATTTACTGCACTTGGGATGTAGGCTTGCATGGCCTCTACTGGAATTTCCTCAGTTGTCATAATTACATTTTGCAAATTAGGACAAGAACAGAATTTAATACATATTCCTTGCAGGTATGCAGTGCATCCCTTATGGACCTTCAAGAGGATGGGTATCCCTGGACCCACCCCTCTACCCTTTTTCGGGAACTTGCTGTCATGGTTTAAAGACGTTAGTTCTTTCTCTCAAACAATTTATGCGTTTTGTAATTCTGGAAATTCTTATTTGAAGATGTATAAACCAATAGCTAACAATCAATATACTTTGTTCATCTGCAGGGAATCTGGAATATAGAAGTGAACAGACAACGAGTGGAAAAATATGGTAAAGTGTATGGGTAAGTATAGAATACCTTTTCACCAAATTTTGGCTGTGTATTTGTGAATAGGATAACATAAGGTTATAAAATAAAGGATTGTCATGATTTTTTCTACAATCAGTAAAGAGGAAACTTTGATTTCTTGTAACATGTTTGTGCAAACTGTGCTGATAACCTTGTCTCTTAATGCCTTAAGGTTCTTCTTTGGGCGTATGCCAATCCTCATCGTATCCGACCGAGAGATGCTCAGAGAGATATTTGTGAAAAAATTCCATGCTCTCACCAACCGCACTGTGAGTAGAAGCCTCTTGCTGTTGTTTTTGGTTAGACAGTTGGTACCAATGGAACTGCTTTTCATCCATAAATTGAATTTATTGATCTTACCTTTGTTAAAAGCCTAAGATACTATAACAGTTGTTGCCAGTTTTTGATGCACTGAAGTCCTTTCTGTGCTTGATTCTGCCTCTACCATAAGGTTATCATCACAATAAGATTTTGTTTACATTCATTTATTCAGAACTTTCTTCATGACATCATTAAAAACACTGTGCCTTATTTAGTCATAACGTATAAAATATTGGTTACACAACCATATTCCAACGCAATTAATGAGACAGGCAGAAATAAATTTACAAAAGCTATTCATATCTCTTGGATGTATGAAGTTGTTGTTGTTGTCTTGTTGTTTGTTTCCAAACCAGGGCAAAGAAATGTTGCTGGATACAAGACCCAGCGGCAGGATGCTGACCAATCTAAGGGACGAAGACTGGAAGGAAGTGCGCAGCACCTTAAGGCCAGCTTTCAGCGGGGGCAAACTGAAGATGGTATGTACATGTATGTAAGGCCAAGGAAAGTTGATCGTGTGTTTCTGATTACAGTCCTGCAAAAATTTGGGATTTTTATTTCTTTTTTTTGAGATTTTGGACAAAATAATCCAACAAATTCAATTTAACACAGTGACTGTACAACTGAAGACACTGTATTCATCACTCAGATGACAAATAGAAAATTTCATATCCCTCTGCCCTCACCAGCAGTCAACCACAAAAGAAGGCTGAGTTTAGTTTTTCCACAGCCAAACTTATAGTAAGACAGCCTTTAGCCTCCTTACTTAAAGAAAAATGTTGTTACATAGCTTTAATACATTAGAAATTACCTTGCATGGCAAACAAACATAGTTTTACACAAACTAAATCTGGTCAAAATTTTCCTGGGTTCCATTCCAGGCTAGCTAGGTCCAAGACACCTAGAGCTCATAGAATCTTTTCTTTTGAACAGATGGGACCAGCGATAAACACCTGTGCTGACCAGCTTGTGCAGAACATTGCGAAGTTTGCAGAAACAGGAGAGTCCTTTGACACCAGGGAGTGAGTGTTGGTAGGAAGTAGGAAATGAGTTAGAGGACAAGACTAAAACGGGACTGAGAGGAAAACTTGAATCTGACTACCACACAGTAGCTTGTGCGTTTAACCCTAAAACTGTGTGTTCAAATGCACACAGTGATATGCAAGCTCGGATTTCATACATCTAAGAGGCAATAAATTGAATAAATGTTGTAAAAAATGCTGCAAAATGGGATTTTCATGTCATTCATGTTCTGTCTAAATTGAAGCGCGCGCTTGGAATAATGGGTCAGGTCTAACCTTTTGTTACACAATCTGCACTTGTCACCGTATATAACACCATTTTTACCGCATTTAACCTATGCCTGTACTGTATATGGTGCCATTTCGGTACAGTATGACAAGTTACAATGAAATCAAAACAGGGCAGGTATGGTTTTCAAGAATATGTTGAGTACCTGGATATTTGTGTGTATACGTGTATCTCTGGGGTAACTGATGCTTCATTAGCAGTAGATCACTTTTTATTTACCATTGTGACAGTCCTAGGTTTAAATACTTGGCAGAATTATAAGAGTTGATAATAATTACATCAAAGTTTTTCACTCAGTTTTCATGACATTTTTCATCTTAATCCCAAAGCCGACAAATCTATTTGCCTGACAGAATGCTCATCTTGATTTCAGACTGACAGGTGCCTTTACTATGGACGTCATCGCCAGGACTGCCTTCGGTACCGAGATCGACTCCCAACGCAACCCACAGGACCCCTTTGTTCTGATGGGCAAGAAGGCTTTTAATGTCAGCATCAAGAACCCATTGGTTCTTTTGTACTGTGAGTGGAATTTTATGCCTCTCCAAATTCACGTCTTTTTGTTAACAAATTATTCTGAAATACTTGCTGGAAGCATTTCCAGGTTATATGTCATGTAGTAATATTATACAGGCCTAAGGGTTGGATTCTAAGTATACTAACACATTTAGATGCATAGAATGACATTAGGATAAGCTCACACCTTTTGTTTAAGCGTCCATCCTCATATTAAGGTACTATGTATGTCATATATATGTCACCGGTTACACATGATATGCAATTATATATGCTATCATGCAATCAACTTGTGTATTTTACTACTATGCTTTTTTCTTCCCTACTGATCTGTAGTTGTCTTCCCCTCCGTCATGAAACCGATCCTGGAGTGGCTAAACATGGATCTCTTTCCAAGTGATGCCACCCGCTTCTTCTACGGTATTTTTGATCAGCTGATTGCGCTTAGACAGAAGAGCAATGAGGTATGTATGTGTATATGTCATTATGCATGACACTTATCCTTGAATTACTCTATTTCTGTTCAAGATTACTTAATAGTTGACTACAAAACATATTTCTTAATACTGATTGTGTTTATGCTTTTCTGTTACTTTTTTTAGAAGGGACGGGTTGACTTCATGCAACTGATGATGGATGCTCACAAGGATACAGAAGAGGAAGCAGAGGAGGGCGTCAAGTCGCACGGGCAGAAACGTGGTAATCCTTCAAAACTCAGTGTCTTTTACTGACAATCTGGTTTATTGTCTGTTCCTCATACACTCGCTCTGACTTTTCTAATAGTTATTTTTCATTGTTTGGATACAATACAATTTAAGAAAGTCACAAAGAGCTGAAACAGTTGAATTTTACCCTTTATCTTAATTTGTTTTAAAAGTTTTTTTTCTATTCTTGTGAAAAATTGCAGCTCTAACCAGAGATGACGTTGTTGCCAATGGATTCCTCTTCTTTGTTGCTGGTTATGAGACAACTGCGAGTACAATGGCCTTTGTGTTGTACAACTTTGCACTCAATCAAGAAGAGCAGAAGAAGGCCAGGAAAGAGATCAAAAAGATTATGGAAGACAGGGTATGGTTCTTTCTTGAATAGCATTTTAGGCATTGTATTACAACCCCAAAACACTGATCTTACACACTGTGAACTTAACAAATACACTGTATGTCAGGACAGAGGTTCATTCCAAAGACACCAAGACAAAATGAAGCAACCAATAAACCACTTCATGGTAGGATAGGTACAAATATAGTTTGATTGCAAGTGGTTGTTTTGAGAAACCAGGAATTTGACTTTTTTTTGTATTTCAGGCCTTGAAAACTCACCTGCAATGATATCTAACAATACCAGTGTTGGAAGTACATTTGTATAGCATTAATGCTAGACTACTTGTTCAGGATAAAAAAGAAACTTGTGACAATTCTGTCCCCCTGCAGGACCTGGTTGACTACGAGGCAGTGCATGAGATGTCCTACTTGGAGATGTGTTGTATGGAGACCCTGCGCATGTACCCTCCTGTAGCAGAGTTGGTTTTGTTTTACATCTTATCTATTTTCTTATGTGTATTTTCTTATGTGTAAACTGCAATGGTTGTAACCCAGTCGCATGTGAATCAGGATGCAGGAGATTTTCTTCATAAAGTCCAGTCATGTTAGCCTTAGGGAGAAACTTCATGAACAAAACCTTCCACTAGATCTAGATGTATGGTCTTCAGGATTACTTACCCATTGCTCTGGATATGCAACCTTATCGCCTGACAGGCGATTGAACCTTGTTGCATCTAATGTAATGTTCCAGTATTGGCCGGATTGTCGATGAGGAGGTCAAGATCCAGTGGCTGACCATTCCCAAGGACATGTTTGTGATGGTACAAGTCCTCGCTATCCACTACGATCCCGAACGCTGGCCGGAACCCATGAAGTTCATCCCTGAAAGGTATTGTGGACCACTTTAGATTACAATTGTCTTTTTTGCATGTTCCTGCCCAGAATCGCCAGTAGAGTCAAACCTGTATAAGAGAAGACTTTTATCCCCCTACCCCCATCTCCTTATATCCCCCTATCCCTCTATCCCCTATCCCTCTAAAATGTATCCCCCTATCCCCTTATCCCCTATTCCCTCATCCCTTATCCCCCTATCCCTCTATCTTCATTGTTCATTGCAAACTCAACAAATGAGAGAAATGTTGATAGCTTGAGAAGTGACCAATGGTGTATTAAAACGCAGGTTCACCAAAGAGGCGCGGGAGAAGCGGGATCCGTACGACTGGCTCCCGTTCGGGGCGGGGCCGAGGACCTGCATCGGAATGAGGCTGGCGATGATGGAACTGAAGGTCGGAGTGGCCAAGATCCTGATGGAGTACCACATCACAACTGCGCCTGATACTGATGTGAGAACTCTAGTAGTTTCACCAGGGTCTTAAGTTGTTTTTATTTCCATATGTGGTTCTCGTTGTTCAATATAATAGATAGAAGTTGCATGTGGATTGTCATGATATTTGGTTTGAGGGTAGGGCACAATTTTTAGCCTCCTTGCGAATTTCTATTTTTCCAGCACCAAAACTGCTACTTTTTTTTACCTTGCCAGAAGTAAGTGTACTTCATGTTCTGTAGCGATCATATACTGAGTAGAAACCATTCCAATGTACATGTACATGGTTGCCCTGCCTTTTCTTAAAGTTGACTAAAGCATAGAAAGGTTTTCTTAGAAAAGCTTAGAAATGTTGGTCAGGCGTTCGACTCAAACATTTCTGTAACATTACTTCATCCTTGGTGTTCCTCCATAGATCCCTCTAAAGATGAAGAAGGGCAACCAGTTTCCAACTCCGGAAAATGGCGTTCGTCTGAAAGTGGAGCTGCTGAATCAAGACGAGAACTGATCGACAGAGAGGTCCTTCAGAGTCAACGTCATCAAAGTCAACAAGAACACTTGAATACATGCTAAGGCCTCAACAGTTTGATGCGTTGGCACTCAGATTTTTGTAGACATTCAATAAAGTGAGGAGGCAAAATAAACAGGGCTAGGCATCATGTGGTAGCCCCAAACACTGCCATAGAAGGCTCGCAAAGTCAACATACTAGACTGGGGTTGAACCTTAATGATACATTGTTTGGTGCAAATCATAATGAAATGAATCAGGTAAATCTAAAACTGAAGAAATAAAATTTGTGTGGTCTAATGCATAGTGTGTGAGAGAGCTTATGGCGTCAAAATCTTTACATGTAAAAGAACCCACCACACTTATCGAGAGGAATAGGGTGACCTGGTGTGTTTGGCTAAATCCACAAGCCATTACAAAGCCACATTGCACTAGTAGCTACTTGAAAAAGCATCATGCTTCACCTTAGTTCAAGATGACAAAATAAGGGATAAGGACAAGTAGGGTAATGTCCTTGGTGCTGAACGTGTTATCATGAACATACATGACTATTTTGTTACACATTCAGCTGGAATAAGTTCAAAATTCAAATACTACCGACAAAAGGTGACTGATGATGACTTCATTGTGGCTTTCATGTTCTTTTACATAGTGTGTAATCAGCCATTTTGATTGTAGCCAGACTGCAAAATTGAATAGCGTAGAATAACATAGTTTGTGCATTCTATGATAAGCTATGTTCAGCATAGCCAACATGCTTGTATACTATTCGATGTAATACTTTCTGAATTTAGTGTAGTGTATAGCCAAGGAGGTTTCTCTTTTTAAACCTCCTTGGTATAGCCAGTACCACATCTTTTTCTTACATGATTATATGTTTGTAAACGCGTGTGTTATTTGCTTTTGGTCTGTAGAAATAGTCCTGTGTGTAACATGTGGTATGATTGTTTGTAACCAGGTTATGATTAAAACTTTCAAAACAAATTAATAAAGGGTCTGATTTGCACTATCCATACGAAAATGTCATAATTCCTTAGCGGTAATGGTGGGAATTTCATACTTGTGACGTGTAAAAAAACTGAATATCGCTATGCATAAATTAAGGCCATGTGGAAGCCATTTGCATAATTGATGATGACATGTTAGAAATGGAATATTGTCAAATGACAGGACTTTCACACATACAGTTTATGTAATTTGCCTAGAGACGGTCATCAATTGGAATAGATTATCATGCTAAATACGTACAACCTAATATTCATAATGAACGAAAAACAAAATTTACAAAAGCTCTAGATATTTCAAGGAGGTATAATCAAGTTTCCGAATTCTTGTTTTGAGGTTGTCTTATATGAGGCCCGCCCTGTGACGCAAGCACAACAGCCTTCACTTACACGTCACTCAACTCGTCAGACAACTTCTGCAGACACCACAGTGACCACGTCACGCTGTGTGCCGGAGGGGTCGCCGGTCTCAGCTTGGCGAATATCGTGTCGTTTTCTAGAAGAATGTGGATTTGACAGAGGCTCAGGGACATAAATTAGGGTAAGCTTTGTTAAAGCCGTTAACATCTAAATTTCTGACCAGGTTTCTTGACGAGTAGGCTAAGCTAATTCATATGAAATAGCCGGTCTGTATGTGACAAGTAAACTAACTGCCAGGTAATTAAATATGGCGACCCGGTGAATTTTAAAACTCTCCATTGCTGCTATCATATCTACAGGTACATTGCATAATGAAACAGAAGACAAATGTATAGAGACCTGTAGGGCGATCTACATCCCACAGATTGTGGATGATAAGAAAAAATTAGCCTATAATCGCTCAATACAGGTTCTATGTCTACCTCTGTCTCCAGGTAATACGTAGTATTGTGTGATATTACCTAGTAGTACATGTACGACCTTTGGCCCACTTTGTGGTCTATAGGTACTTTGATGTGAGCACAATGTAGGAATTATCATCATATCTCAATACTAGTATGTATTTACAGTCAATGTATTAATTGAATCCAGTGAATAGAATACACACCTAAGACGAAGCTTGCTCACGTTTTTCAGATGTCGCCAGACACAGACAGTACCGCCACCATCCCTTACATATACCTGCCTATGCTGCTCCCCTTCATGTTCATGTGGCAGGCCATCGTTCAGATCTACTGGCTCGTGGTGGTCTACAAAACGTCCTGGAACGACTATATCCGGGAATTGAGTCCGGTGATCACCAGTTTTAGCGTGAGCATCATATGTAACGCCGCCTCCACTATACTAGATTTCTACGGGTTCCCCCTGTCTGCCGGCGTGGCCAAGATGTTACCGCCATTCTTCCTGTGTGCGTGTCTGTTTCTGACGCTGAACATCGCCGAGAACCACATGGCGGAGATGTCCACAGCCCACCGCTGGTGCTACCGGCTGCTGGTCGAGAACTGCGAGGGGTTCAGCCTCACCTGGAGCCACGCCGAGACCACCTCCACCGTCAGTACCATCCTGGTGCGGCACTTCGACGTCGGGCTGGACACCGTGGTCTCAATCCACCGAACACAGCTCGCAGTCTGCGTGATCTTCATGTACTCCGTAGAACTGATTTTCTGTAGTATATTTCGCTGGGTGGTCGCCTCGCACATCCCCATCCTTCTATGGGCACTGACTCTGCATAATCTGTCCATGATAGGTGACGTGACGGTATGGGTGCTGTTTGTAGCGAGCGGACTTTTCGTAGCCAATAAGATTGTAGCAATGACATGTAACACAACGGAGCAAGATGACTCAACAGGAGTCTTAAACCCTTTCTGGCATGTGAAAATTATCTAATGTAGGGTAAAGAACATTGTGGGGAGATGTAGCATCCAAAAGCTATTCATTCATTCGTTCTTTCATTCATTTATATTCATTCGTTGTTTTGTTTTAACTATAGGAACTGCTTTCTCATTGCTTGCTGTATCTGTATACATGTATTTGCTTAATTATTTATTCATTGTTATGATAGAAAAGCAATTCTGTGTCATATTTTTTTGGTAAACATACCTTTGAACCGCTAAAATACATCTTGTTGCATTGTTTGCAATTTGAAACGCAA
Source organism: Branchiostoma belcheri (assembly GCF_001625305.1). Lineage (NCBI taxonomy): Eukaryota > Metazoa > Chordata > Leptocardii > Amphioxiformes > Branchiostomatidae > Branchiostoma > Branchiostoma belcheri. Next base: position 3,440,784 of record NW_017803824.1, on the reverse strand, counting down.
AGTTCCAAACTCTGTGGAAATTTAGATATAGCGCCACATGCCTGTGTTATATTGGGGTCAAATGTGCATGAAATAAAGATGAAATAATAGAATGAAATGACATGCCCACATTTTATATTTGATTATGTCTTTAAAGATCTGATTAGTTGTCGAGCCTGGGTATAGTCTTTGGTTCGATTAGCATTCCATAAAAAGATGCTGAATGTGTCAAAGATCGTCGCGTTAAGCACCACATAATATAGATCAGGAACACACGACCTTAGTACTAGTAAGAATGAATACAAACAAACGACAATGTTTCTGTCAGAAGTATCACCATGTTCTACCCAAATCGTTACATCCATCAAGACTCCCCAGATCGAGTGAAAATCAATAGAAAATTACAAAACGACGCCATCAATGTAATAAACTTTGGTCCACTTTTTTTTCAAAGAAACGTAATATCCTTTACTTGTCGGAGAAAACACAGAAATAGTACAAAATCACCTAACTACACTGTAGACTAATGCCTGTCTATTGGTATGTTTACATCCACCCCACTTTATAGTGTCCACCATACTTCTTTAGGGGCTGAAACAGGTAGTAAAGATTGACCAAACAGATGGAATGCTTTAGGTCTAGGGGTGTTAGCAGGCCCAATGGCAAATTAGTCACCCTATTTGGTCAATTTCTAACGCTACATAGTTTCAGCCCCATAAGATTTGTGGAGACTTTACAGTTGATGGTACTGTCCCCCATATTTGTACATTTGTTTCGCTTCTACCTACAATAACGTGTACAAATGGATGATTAGCTATTCGTGGATCTTTACTAGGCACCACAGGGCATGTGTGTGTTAACGGTTACTGTGGTTCAAACCGCACGACATACCCTATATCCACAGCGTACGAGAAAGTCACAACCCCAAAACATCATATGTACGTCTATATCTATGTACAGGTTCTACCATACAGGCACATTTGAACTATCGTATACTTTAGTAACATCCAACTTCGAACCATCCAAGACGGCATTCACAGAGAATTAAGTGAGGGATGTGCATTTACACAATGCCACCGTCAGATGGCGCTTTTCTGACACTGATTACCAAAGTAAAGCCCCATACAGCTTGCCCATTGTCCTTTTGTCATGTCAGCTGCAGTCTACATTGATCTGCCATAATGTCTTGTAGTTTTCTTTTTTGCAAGAGGTCCATTTGCCACCATGGCCATGCTAACCAAATATCAACTTTTCTCAACGACACAAAGCATTGCAAACCATGTCATTTTGAGAACGCCGCTCTAAAGACTTGGAAGCCTTGGATTCTTTAAAGTCTAGACCTACGCTTTACACTTAGACATGAACTTTTTCCATCCACAACATCTTTATACAATATATCGAGGCTTCCGCCAGTTATTTACACCCCTTGCGGTTCACGCCAACACTGCAGGATACAGTTCAGCTGCACAGTGAACCCATGGCCACACCGTCGTCGGACAAGGAAACACATCACGTCACGAAATCCACAACATCCCCTATAGGGCGTTTGCACTCACGTGACCATGACGTAAGTATTGTCTGCCATACTGGATGGTTAAACCTACAGGTTCCCATGTGTCTATGTGATTACGTCACATTACAGGGAGGCAAAACAAAAGAAATGAGGAAATCTGTCTGATATTGACATTTACTGCCATTCCTTAGCACATTTTCGGCATCATTTCGGATACAAAGCGTTTAAAATAGCCGCAAAACGGGCCACTGGAGGCGTCTCTTTATTTTTGGGTACCACCTATAAATAGATGAAATCAGCCTACCATACAGAACAAGAAGCCGTTTTCTGTCAGTAACACCGTATTGTTGCCTCACAGATATCATTATGAGATAGGGTTGATCCATTTCTTTCTACAAAATCCAGTTTTGCCGTCATGAAATTGCATTAGATGCCTTTAAACATATTCAATCCTCTGGATCTGACTCTGCCAGGTCTAACCAGCCAGTATGGCGGCTCTGACGTCACGTATACAAACACCATATTCTCGGCGTATGTATGGATAAGTATTATAGTAGTCTCTGTACAATTTCCCTCCACTCATAACTCTTGCTTCTTTCATCTGTTGCCGCTGCATGCAACAAGGTTCGGGTTGTCCTTCTCCTTTTTCTCGGCGACCAGTGTGGTGGCCTTGCTGAACGAGTCTCCCGTCAGAGGATCAGGCAGTGATATGCTGTCCTGCAGGAAAAAACAAACATGTTATATGCCATTTAGATTATACTGAGTTTTCACGCAACCCGACAGCTAAATTGTGCTTCCAAAGTAGATCCTTTTATCCGAGACCAAACATGTTTGTTATAGAATATTGTCTGATGTACAGTGATGTCATCAACGTGCCAAGCTCCTATAGGTATAACGTTAAAGCGGAACCATAAAAGATCATTGAAGCCTACTTTGCCCATTTAGTTGTACAGAAAAACGTACAAGTCATCCCCAGACCTGTGGAGTACTTCTATTCACCAGCTAGCATGCCTTCCGACCACCTCTCACTCAAGCTTAGTCCTTGTTTGTTCACGATGATACTAACTACAGTAAGAAATTGCTAGTGCGCCTTACCCTTACCCTGTCTGGTCCCTGTTTCTGGGGCGGGTCCAGCGCCTGGTACTCCGAGTCCGTCAGGTCTGCTCTCAGCGGGGACTTGGCCTTCCCGTTCCCCATGGAGGCTGGGGAGGGGGGGGGAGTGGTAATTTATTACTATGAACAACATGACTACTAGTTCATGTATCAATAACCTCTTTACAAAACGTGTAGCCTGGTTACCAAACCATTTTTATCTGCTGAGTTTCTTTTGTCCTCTCTGCAACTAGCTAACTATAACCAGGCTGCGGAACTTTAGCCCACTATAGTATATATGTTTGGCTAAAGAATTATGTGGTTACGCAGCAGGAAGAAGGTTAACCAAGGACATTGGGTTAACCAATACCAAGTGCACATAGAGCAAGTGTCGTACGCCAAGGTAAATGTTAACGTTGCGGGCGTACCTTTCTCAGGCAGTAGGTCCACGTAGTTGAAGGGGAAGAGGCCCAGCTTGCCCTTGAGGTAGCCGACCCACCAGCCTCCCTCGTCCGTCTTCACGATCTCCAGCACGTCGTCCACCTCCAGCATGAGCTCGTCCTCCGCCTGGGGCGCGTACTTGTGCACCACGCGGGCTAACCTGCCAACTGGAACAGACCAAAGCAAGCAGTTAGAATCAGCCTGTACCTGTACAACAAATACGTGCATTCTCCGACTTGTAACAGAAGGAGCTATTTCATAGTTAACATTAGCTCGTCCTCTGTCTGCCCACCACAGACGGTGTGAGGCTGTTAGAGTAGAGTCAGCCTGTACAATGTCACGTGACCTCGGTGATTGGTCATTGGAACCTGATGAAGGCTTCGGACAGCCAACATTGGAGGCCAGTATCTTTTCTTAAGAAATAAGAGGTATCGTGAGAGGATGATCGAAGGAATAAATACATAGATGATATGCCAGGGGAGTTGGTCCGCGCGAAGAGAAAAGTTTGTCTTAGCGTGGCATATCATCTGTCTATTTGGCGGATTTCTACTCTTTCCACTCACTACCCGAAGCCTGGTAGAGGATAAGAATAACCAATGTCGCTCAAGAACGAAAGACTCGCCACACACCTGCGTTTTTCGGCATCTTCTTGGCTTGTTGGGCGGCGGCGGCGTGTGGCGGGATCGGCGGCAGCTCCTTTTTCGTCAGGTATTCAAAATGGCGGCGGCCGACGGCGTAGTAGTAGGCGAAGTCGTCCCTGAGCCTCTGCTGGTTCCGTCTCCTGACGTAGACGATGACGAGGATGATGCAGACGATGAGCCACGCACCGCCGGCTGCAGCTCCGGCGAAGATCGCTATCTGCGTGTAGCTGTTCAGGGCACGCTCTCCTACGTTTGCGGAAAAAACAAGATCGGTATCGTTTGGTACACGTTCTTACATCCGGAAGGAATATAGCCTGGTTACCAGACCTATTATAGCTCCTAGGTTCTACATCCTCTCCTCCAGGTAACCAGGCTAGAAGGAATACACACATCGTAAACATTTGAACTTTCTCGTATACTTGCTCAAGTATACATACACAAATGGGGAAAGGGGCACCCATTTTTAAAATTTCAGTGTTCTTTCTCATATTGGGGAAAACAAAATCATCCTCGTGTAGGGAAATTTAACTTGTGGCCCACCACATCTGCTGCTATGTTGCTCGTCCCATAAATGCATGGGCATTACAAATGAGTCATCGTTAAGAAAATTAAACAGGCCTTTTAATGATACGAGTACAATTAACGCTAATGATGAAGCAACACCGGAGATACAACCGACCTAAGCCATGTTTCCGAGCGGATTTTTGACAGGTTTAGACGTTCAGAGCACGTACATACTAGTACTACAAGGTCGGAACTAGATCCTTATCGTTTGATATATGTTTCTCACCGCGAAGGAACGGGACCACGTCTTAAATCATTTGAACTTTCTCATGCACATGTATGAAGGAACAAGGAGGGGTTGTGATCTCCATACATAGTACATGAAGAAACTTCTACACTCCAAAAGGGGCAACCAAGATCATTATCGCTTGATGCATGTTTTTCTTACACTGAACACGGGTTTAACGATACACGTGTTAAACTATTTGAACTTTCTTAGTGATCTCAATACTAGTTCCCCATCCATTAACTGAAAGTGTAAGCGAGGCAAGGACATGGCTATTTAGTATGACTTCTCCCCTTATCGTTAGATACAAAGGCTTCGTACAGTGAACACAAGATTTACTGCATGATACGCGTCGTAAGTCATTCCATATCGTTCTCTGTTGTTATCGTCACAAAACTTTGTAGTGTGGATATAAGAGCATCTTTGACACAATGTCGTTGTTGAAGCAAACCTTCGAATGACATTGCCTTATAAAATATGAATCTCTTTATTGTACATTTTTGCCCCACTGGGCTAAAAAAATTCCATGTTGACAATGTTCATATATATAAACGTGCATATATAAACTCCTGGTATACTCTAGTGCTTTCGAGGTCCTCTCGCTTCTTGGTAATAGTAGAAATATAGGAGGCTGTGTGATTCGTTAGAGTTGGCTTGTCGAAGGCTATAAGGAGTATAAATTTCTCTGTACTATTCAAATATTAATACTAGAGAAGTAACATTTGCAAAGCAAATGCATAATATTTACCTTCGGACATGTAACTACTAGAATATGGTAACAGGAGCAGATCTAGAGCAGACCATGAAATTGCAACACATTATGTAACCCAACTCCAGTCACCATGGTGACAGACGTCAACAAATCATGCCTTTGGTCAGGTCAGAGGTCACTTTTTGGAGAAGAAGAAGAGGAAGGAACTGAGCAAAAACAATATGTTTTCCTTCGGTAAACATACATGTAATGAAGCCCGTACCTTCCACATTTAGCGTGAGTGTCCGAACGTCCGGCTTGCCCAGCCCGTTACTGGCCGTACAGATGTACTTCCCGCTGTCGTTCCGTTCAGCGTAGTTGAGCACGAGGGCGCTTGCGCGAAGTCCCTTACTAAAAGTCTGGATTTCACGCATGCGCTCTACCGGCGCTCCCTCCTTGGTCCAGGTGATGTTGGGTTCCGGGTTTCCGTCCGCGAAACACTGGAGCGTGATGGTATCAGTCAGGGCAACGGACACTGACTCAGTCAGGCTGGTGATACTGGCCGGGTCTGTATGGGGGAAACACATGTACATGAGTGTGATGGTGTCAGTCAGGCTGGTGATACTGGCCGGGTCTGTATGGGGAAAATAGAGTTTGTGTACATGTACGAGTTAAACAACTCCTCAGAACATCTTACTGGTCATACTGACCAGTTCTGAGGGAAACACATCTTTACTGGTGATACTGACTGGTTCTGGTAGGAATGGACTTATAAAAACAACTCTTGGGTACATACTACTTTTTAATATTATTACTTGTGGTTCATTAAGTGAAGAAGTCGTGCTATACCGCCTTCGTTAACATAACGATATGATACATAGCACAGATTTTGATCATTAGTGTCATAAACTCCCACACAGGCACTGTAGAAGCATGACATAATGATAAAATGTCATGTGTTGAGTCATCCGTTTGTTCGTGTTCGTGTGCATACCCAGGGACGCTAAACACATACTGCATCAGTCATGGTAATCCTGACAATGTGAACGTGCATTTCAACACGTACAAAAGTCACACCATGCCGACATTTTGACCTATTCCAACCAAACTGTAACGGTGTAACGGTTGTATATCAATTTGAGAAATCAGGCCAACTGTCTCCATCAATACTTTTTTTACCAAGAGTCACACCACGACGGCTAGGAATATTAAAAATGTGTATATTCAGTCGAGAATTATGATGTATGGTTCTTGAAATTGATATTGTAGGATGATACATATGCGGAAATTTTATGGTTAGGAGGAAGTACACAGATTTATTTGATTTGTTTGCGTGAAAAGTTAAATCGAGGCCATGGCAGTTTTTTGGCTATCATTTTAGACATCCCCAATTATTACAGCATTGGTATAAGGGTGGCGTTTGTTAACGATAGTCAACAAAAACTGCACAAAAGATATAAAAGATGGAATATGTAGATGTATGTAATTGTCAAACTTTATTACAATTTTGATAATACGTATACATATATATCAAACTTTTATTATTGATGTCTACCAGAACGGGATTTGATCTCTTCCCTTATTAATACCCATGTGCACCGCTCTTGGAGGGTAATATCAGCTCCCAGTGTGTGATATGTGTAATATAACTCTATTATGGGGCCCGCATCCTTGACTCTGGCGTACAGTCATCACTCATCGTGCGGCGGAACAACAGTACACGCTCCTGCATTGTGAAACACCCGCAGGCCACACCAAGTACATTTGTAGGTTCTCGAATAAAAGAAAGTACAGTAGGCACTAGTATATCCGGCCAAATAGTAGTATCCATCTTGAACCCAGTATACAGTCGAACTGCACATGGTTTGAGTGAAGGGCTAGTATCTCTTCTCTACAAACAGATATAAGCTGTATGATGTCAAAATCATGCTACAGACCGGTAAAGAATTTTGCTGTCTTATGTACCACTAGGCATGGGAAAGGCCTACAGCAACAACACATGCTGAATAGGAAAATCAACATGTAAACAGAGAGTCAGAGACAGTCTATACTTTGGTGCACACAGTTTCAGAGATTGAATATATAGTCAGATTCAAGTCCTCTGTATTTATCTGGAGGCTCTTGCTTCATTCTTAACTCAAAATGTCCAAACACCAAGGAAATGAATTGGTGTGGCCTGGCCGCCAGTTTTAATTACTGAGCCAGCATCAGTCACACAGCAAGTATACAGCTGTGTCTCCTGCAGGGGATCGATGTAAGGCCTCCTCAGTGTGGCGCCTACACCTGCTTTTAATGAGGAATACGCGCTTGGAAACATCTTACTGAACCTGGATTTTATTTACATCAAGATTCCCTATTCAGTAATTTTATTCAAGAATTTGTGTTAAACTTACAGGGGGTAAGACTGCTATGAATTTGAAAAAAAACAACATTTGTGACACTTGTGACACGCCAACATATTGGTGTTAATGCCACTCTATTAGTCCTCAAGTAGATGTTGGAGTGAAAATATCGCGACGTTTTTGTAACGTGGTGAATTCGAAGCTGCATAGTAGTGGTTACTCTTTTCCATTTTAATATCTGTTTGTATCATGATACACGCAATCTGTTGGCCTGGGGGGAATAAAAAAGCCAGGATTTGCTGGCAAGTGCATTATATTTCCATCCATATATTCCTGACGCGGTTTTGCCTGAGAGGCTCTGGAATTCCGTCTGCCCAAAAGTCTGATTTGGCACATCTGGAAAGTGGAACAAGAAACAATAGTTGTATGTGTTACAATAAGCTTCAATATTGTCGTATTCTCTAGTCTAATGACTATCCGGTAGGTTTCAAGGAATATACGAAAGACCAGAGTGCGATTGAAAACACGTTATATTCCCGTCTATGCATTGCTTAATTTCGTGTCATTGCTCTGCATTGAATTGAATTGAATTGGAAGGGTTTACGGTTTTGATATCCCGTCTGTCCCAAATCCGTATGGGGTACCGCTGGTAGGTTTTGCTGGTTTATGAGATGGACCAGAATTCGAATTCACATAATTCTCTGTCGACATTTTCCTCATTCTGCCTTGAGAGGATACAATATCGGATCTGTCCCAAATCGAAGCTATCGTTATGTATTGCACTCCAGACAACGGTAGACTGAAGGATACTGACAGACATTAGCTTTCCCGATCTGTTGTCTTTATTTTCTCATGTGAATTGAAGGTCAACCATTTCTGGCAGATAACAGCATATTCCCGTGCAAATATCCCCGGCATGTTATTGCCCATAGAGGCTTTAATATCCCGTCTGTCGTAGCTGGAACCTTCTGTGGTCCCCATCACTGCACCAGTCAAGTGTAGGATTGCCTCGTCTCATGTCCACCGACACTGCCACACCTTTCGGACAAATCAACTTTCAATAAAACTCGTTCTTCAGGCACGTTTTTGGGATAATGGTGTCGTGGAAATATTAAGTCAATATGAGGAGGCATTCTTAAATAATATCGGCTCCACACAAAAAATGATTAAACACGTAAAAAAATATTATTAAAATCGAATGAGTCTATCATGAAAAAAAAAAGAAGACTGACAATTGAACACAAGATTAAAACTTATAGAGAAAGGAAGCGAGGGAGGCCAGGGAAACAATCACAGTTTAAAATTTCACGGAAAGCTAGCCAAGCAGGTAATAGGCTCGCGTACTTGACCGACATACGTCCTAGCACACGGACGAGGTAATGGCAGAATGCTAATGCCACATGCAACAGGACGGATCAGAAATTGAGTTCAATAAGCGGTCGGTGGGAGCGGAAAATGATCCTGGTACAGGGCCGACCTTCTCAGTGCTTAAATCGAATAAAACATGTTCAGTACGCGCGTTCACCCCGCCCTGACTGAAATCTCAGTATTGCAGGTACGACTATAAAACTCAACCGTATATTAGAACATTTCTCTTTGCTTCATTTGCACGTGCCGCGAATATGTTCGTGTACAGTTGAGCGATGTTATCGTTTTTAAAGTGCTGCTTACAAAATGAGCTTGGATCAAATAAAAATCGTCCCTTCGCCTACACGTACATGTTAAGACTGTAATGTTGCAACTTTGAGAATGCAGCCTTTTGCTTTATTTCAACGTACAGTGTTTTTACTGTAACTTACTGTAATTTACAGTAAATTTACACGTACTGTGATTTCTACGTGTCGGGAATATCCATGTCTGTACAGTTGACCGATGTTCTCCGACCGGTTTCCAGCAAGATAAAGATTGAGTGATCGTTTTTTAAAGTGCTGCTTGCAAAATGACACCTGTGCGAGGCTTAAGGGAACATGCTATAATGGATGGCGTGCCATCTGTTCAAAGCATCCCGGCGATCCATCACGGGTTTAAAGCAGGGATGCTTTATTAGGATATGTGCTGCGAGCTTTATACTGGCAGCTATCAAATCTAGAAACAAATGCGAGCTTTGTGCATGCAGACAGCAAAACGAGACGAAACAAAAGACATATGCTAGCAAATATGAAGTGTTTTCTTACACTCTGTTGTCTATGGTGTTGCCTTATATCTTGGTGGCCATTTTGAAACTACTTGTCTTTTTCTTTTTTTTTCTTTAAAATAAGGATTTCATGAGTTGATGTATTAGCACGTTGATTAAAGCCTAATCAAATGGGGCGTTTAGTTTTTGCAATACATTGTTCCAAGAATCAGTATGGCACAAAGGGAAAACTAATCATGTTTAGATACCAATGCAAGCATGTGAACGTTACTGGTTTCTCCAATTTTCTTTAGTAAATCACACTGTTAATTTTGTTATCAGAAGTGGAACAGCAACATCGATAATCTACTTGAATTTTATTCTATGACCCACTGAGTATTTTAGATTAATTAATACATATTTGATATAGGTAGGCATTGTGGGTACTTACAGAGCACTTCCAGGTCAAGGGTGGCCCTCGTACTTTCGACCACGTGATCTATGACGCAGCCGTACTTGCCGGCGTCTGCCTTGCCGACGTTGATGACGTGTAGGTTCGGGTTTCTCATGTTCCCTCCTCTGTACAGAGAAAAAAATCAAATACTATTATCTTTTAAAATAAACATATAAGCTGCATTCTTACATTGCCACACAGAATGTTTGGCTATCCGGCCATCAGCATATGAGAATGACCAATATCAATCACGTGACCTTAGGGACACGTGATGTCAGTGATTGGTGCCAGGAAGTTTATACCGCCCCCCAACTGGGTAATGGCTGGTGTGCCTTAATGTAGTAGCCTGGATGCCAGACCCATAAGCACACTGGGCCCAAAGTAATAGCCTGCAGTGTGCTATGGGTCTGGCATTCAGGCTATAATGTAGGTAGGCTATAATGTAGCTATAGATTTATTCCCCTCCTAAAATAACCCAGTTCACGTCTACGGTCTGTCTCTTTGCGAGCACCGGGAACACCTTTTCTGACCTACCTGTACTTTTTGCTCCGCGGGAAGGACCGCACAGGAAGGCCGTCCTTCTCCCAGTACAGGTTGGTGATCTCGGGCTTGGCCTTGACCCTGCAGGACAGGGTGATGTTCTTCCCCCACCGGACCACATACGGGCTGCCCGGCCCGACGTACACTTTCGGGGGCTCTGGATGGAGGAAGAAAAGAAGGAAGAAACAATTTAATGACAGTGTGCACATTCCCCTGTGAGTACTAGTAGTGACACCTTAATTTCGTTTGCATTTCACAGACGAGACACAACATGATGTAACCGATGAAATGATATTTGAATGTAGATGATAGCAATATATCAGCACGGATACGTCCTCGGAATGTTTGATTGCAAATAAACGTTTAATTCATAGACCTGGTTAAAATGCGGCGTGTGGCTGTATCGTCTGAGGCAGACATATAAGAAACTGTAACCGTTTATTCTCAGGATTACAGAACTGTAATTTCCTTCGATTCGCAGTTCTGTTACTCTGACCTCTCGTTAAGTGGGTTGACCCCAACTCTATTTCTATTCATGAAATTATTCAAGCAAATAACCTGGTGGTACATAGCAATTGAAAAACATTGATCTCATATTGAGGGGACTTTGTTGAAAATAATGAAAGAAAATTGGCACGACCTGCTACATCTCCAATATCATTATGATATGAAATTGATATGGTCTAGGTTTTTTTTTCAATATTTCAATTACAGTGTTTGCAACATTAATTACGTTATCAACGTATTTGTCCTCCGTATCAATGGTTCGAGACAAGGAGAGAGACTGGCATGCACATACACCAGATTGTCGAAAGAATGGCAGCAGCGTATTAATGTTGGCACTATTTTATTTGGGTAGCACTTTTTGTGTTTATCCTAAACAACGATATCAATGCTTCAGAACTGACATCGAAAGCAGTATTTTTATTGCCAAGTGATCAATAATTAAGTGTATTTATAGTATTTGGCACCTTTGACCTCATATGTCGTTGAGGCCAAGTGCCCGGAAGATCACGTGACCTATGTGATTGGTCATTCGAAACTGATGAAGGCTGCAGAACGAACGACCCCAAGAAATCGCTTCTATTGCTTCCATGTTTTTAATTGTGTGGGAACAAGGTTTAACCGACAGGACGTATGAACCATTATCTTAGTATTTTGGCGACACGCCTCAAATCTCTCATCTACCTTTACTCAAAGACTCTGACGGTATGCACGGTGTTGCCCGCAAATTAAAGCGCTTGCGCATCGGTGGTAATTAAAGCCATTTGCGCGGTGTCCACCAGTAGTGCCCTCAATAAACAACCATTTCTATTTCCGACCCGATAGGTGCACAGATCAGCGCTCAGGCCAGGCGTGGCAGAACGCGTTCCGACAGCAGCGAGCAAACAGATCGATTCTACTACCCCCCCCCCCCTTACACCGTGTACCCCTAGCCTCCACCAGGCCTTTCTACGGGAATACGGATCGTAGAACTCGGCAAAAAAAGGGAGAGTAAAATTGACCAGGAGAGTCCAGCCATGGAAAGTTGGTTCTTTCCCTCCTAACTGCGCGGCCAGTCAAACCCCAAGGTGGACAAACTCTAGCCTCTACCAGGCACTGCGGATCGATGGAAAAATAGTAGAAATTGGCCAAAATAAAGGGATGGTATACCAGAGTGGATCCGGTCAGAGTGGGTCGCGAATTGGATCTTCACTCTGGCCGGATCTTTTCTGGTATACTATCCCTTTATTTCGACCAATTTCTACTATTTTTCCAGCAATCCGCGGAGCCTGGTAGAGGCTAGCCAAACTCCCCTGGCAAATATTCACCTGTATATAGCCAGCGTACGAGTAGTTAGTCTGGTAGAGACTGGCGTACCCCGCACTAAAGGACGGCCAGGATGATCGCGCGGCGCGGCGGGTGACCGTTATTTGCACGTCTAACGGTCGATTCCTGGCGGTAAATGGAAATATCACGACGTCCCGCGTGACCCGTGCCCACTTACGACTGTCGCAAAATCAATAGCTGTCAGCGGAGGAATGTGATGCGAGCTGGCATATGGCTTTTATGTGTCCTGCACGGGCAAACAGCACCGCTAACGAGAAAAAGTGCGGTGGTGGATGGTTTTGGTCCAAGCCCGCGCCTCTTGGGTGTTAGGGTACTGGATGATAATACAGGAATTGGTGTTGTGTACAGCAGCCTCGCGTTATTATGTTCTCTATGTATTTTACAAATGCTAGCAACCTTCAACATAGACTTGTTGAATAGGGAAGATGAGTATTTTGCGTCCATTTGCCTGATATTGGTCCAAGCCCGCGCCTTCGGTTGTTTGAGCATTAAAGAATAATACAGGAACAGGTGCTGTGTACAGCAACTTGGCGTTATTATATTCTCTGTATTTGTATTTACAAATGATATTAACCTCCATAGACTTGTTGAAGAGGGGAGAGGCGTATTTTGTGTCCATTTAGTTTTATCTTGTATGAACGTTTTTTGACATGATCCCCAGACTGGATTTCAGGATAGAAAAGTCCACATGTTTTGACATGATCCCAGACTGTTGAATCCCGGCGGAAGTTTTAGCCACATCTCCATGTTATTGATCCGTGCTTTACCTAATTCGGGTCTGCGCGGTCACGTGGCACACGTAGCGAGGTGCAAGACTGGGATTTCTGGGAAATGCACCCTTAAATTAATTCTAGAATAAAAATCCCGTCATCTGTAATATAATGCCCCATGCCTCTATTGAAAAGAACCTTCCACATGTCTATATTTTAATTCTACAAAATTAAGCATGGACTGACCAAGCCATTGCTAACTGGACATACTGTATTGTAGTTACATCATGATGCCACTTGGAACATGAGAATTAATTTTATTAAAGTGATTCTAGAGAGATGAAACGTTATTTGAAATAGATGCATAATCTACCAATTGATTTGGATTTGTACTGTTGTCCCAAAACTGTTCCGAAGTGTACAATTATTGATTGTCCCTGGACTACTTTTACTGTCATGTACACGGTGGAGTATATTTTATAATTTGGAGTCTTGATACTTCATGAGACTGACTGACAGAGAGAGACAGAGAGATACGTCATGACGACTAGACATGAAACTCTGGTTCTGCGACATGTCTATCCGGCCCGGGCTGAGTGCTGAAACATGCATTAGACGTCTAACGGGCGTGATAAGATGTAGTGTTCCTTTGATCCACTTAGGCTGAGTCTGTCTGTATTGATTTTAACACTTGGCTGACCAACGCTGTTATCACACACGACGCGTGCGTTACGCGGGCGGTGAGGGAATGGAATTGGAAATCTCGATCCAGTTTGGCACTTAATAACTTATATTACACGGGGAGGACTGCCATGCATGGTGCAACCCTTCACATCGGCTAATGTCTGCTTCAGAGTGGCATTTAACTTTGCATTACATACTGGAGATGTGTATATTGATCCAATATTACTTACTGAAATTGTCATTATCATGACGAGAAGGGCAGGTGCTATATACAGTATATACATCTTGTGTTTGGAAAAATATCTCTATGTCTCTATGTTTTTATCTGGGTAAAGGACGCTATCGACGTCTAAATATCTTCCTAGAATCTGTAACATCAATTATCAAACACTGAGGAAATGAAAGTAGAAAACAGTACGATGCAGGCTTTGGTGTAACAAAATAGTTGTCAATAGATCTACGAGTGACTCATATAGAGATATACTAATACATGTAATGCACGTGCTCTCCAAGTTGTCAATGGAGTATAGAATGTGGACAGTGTATGACATTGTAGTCACCTTGCCTCAGACATGCACACACTGAATACCAAGGTACCCTGATGTAGGCCAGGTCACCCCGTTAACATGTCAATCTCAATCAGTGGTCAACAAAAGACTTTCAACGTGACAAAATGAATACTTTCTGTCGTATGTTTCATGATAAAATGTGTCATTCGGTACATGCAGGAAAAAAGTCGTGAGTCATAATGAATAATATTTCAAATCGAAAAGACATTAAATAGTTAAAATAATTAATCACAATCATCCGTGTTATCATTTTGAAGATTTGGAGACTATAATGTCACAATAGCTTAACAACCTACACATCCAGCTGTATGTTTCTCCACGCCTATATTGATACAAACGAGCTATTGATCCACGTGCCCATTGTATCGTATCGATTTTGTTTTCGTTCCGCGGAATTATGGTCTTTATGTAGGCAATACGAATTGAAGCGAAGCAGGGGCCCATATTTTTGTCGGGGGACCGTAAAAATTCATAAGGTCTTACGCCGGGGCCGGGGTTTCCTTATTGCTTGTTGTGAGCGGAAGACCTTTGCAGAGGTATGTCGTAGGGAAGGTTTGCCCCGGATTCTGATGATGATCATTACTGACAATCACAATGCGGGTGAAGTTTTATTCGCTCACTCCATTTATCACCGGAATGCGCGCGCACTGCATGCCACGACCCGACACACATGTCTAGCTCTTGCTCAAATCACTCCGTATTGCACACGACCTCTTGGAGCATTGCTCTAGCCTCCAATGCAGGCTCTAGTCCATGGCTGGCGGGTTGATTTTTCCGGTTTTGCTGATCACGTACTGTTCTTTGATTGCTGCTGTGTTTTTGGTGCAACCAATTTGTAACGTTTCCAGCGAAAGTCAATGATATCGGAAAGAACGCGGTAGCAATCAGAAACAATACGTAATCAGCAAAACTGTTAATACCAAAACGACATCCATGAAGCCTAGTATAGAGTCTGTATACACCGACTGACAATCTAGATGGCAACATTACCAAGTATAAAATGTTGTAGATCAGCATTACCATCATCCATGCGATGCTGTCACGGTGAAAGTATGACGCTATGTAACCGATACATCAGCATGTTGATAAGACAGGCAGATCCCCGGTGAGCAGCGGCATATTCTTACATTTGTTGGAATGTCACGCATTCCACATTAATTATAGCCGGGCTGGATAAGCCGGGGATTGTTCACGCTCCCGGTGGAATGGGCCGGTTTCACTTGAATCATTCCATTGAACAGAAAGTTAAGTCCGCGACGGCGCTGCGCAATTACATGACTTAATCACAAAACGATATGAACCCCAACGATGCCTTTGAAAGTATATAAAACACATTCACGTCTACACATGTAGATATGCTTTTAGAATAAATTTTGAAATTACTTAAAAACATTATCTTTTGTGATATGTTGATGAGTCACATACACACTGTGTTTTTTTTTTAATTCTCTCTACCAGAAATGTGAATTTCGGCAATGAGACAGCCAATGTTGATATTACGGCCCCAATAGTCGTCCGGTTGAAAATTGTATGTCTATTATACTATGAAAACCGTACCAAACTGCAATTGGTACAGGAATGTCGTCGAGACTAGGGGTAAAGGTTGTAACATTTGACCTCAGTCTGTAGATGATACATGAACTATTAATGAGCTTTCTCACATCATCATTCCAAACTATAACTGCCACTTTCAAAACAGCACACATTCATTGCAACGTATAGAATTGAGTATTTGTAATCAAATCAAGAGTTATTTGAACTTGGGTATCTATACCAGCTGTCAGATTTTTAATAGAGAGGCAAACGAAAGACCAGAATAACGGCTCCTGTCCGGACGTGTATTCTCCAGGTTTGCTGGCCCTGTGCCCATGTTTCTGTGTTTCGTCATTTTGACATTGTGGGGCACGCCAGGTGCTCAACTATGAATTATTAATATAGCACGAGGACGGCTAGATTAAATATCACCCATGGCCTCTGGCAGCAACCGACACAACACAACACAACACAGCAACATTAAATGTAGAGAATTTACATTTTCATATATATTGACTGATGTTTAACTTATACTTTGACTACAAAACGCATCACATTGTGAAAATAGTCGAGACTTGTAATGAAATGTTTTCATTAAAAGCCAGGACGTTACCAGGATGTGACCAGATCGATACTGCAGGGCGTGGTTCCCGCGGGACATGCCCTTGACTGAATTGATTACTACACGAACATGGCTCCAAACGAGCAGCTGTAACAGCCATTAGAGCTCTAATCCACCGGCCTGACTGCTACAAATTACACCATAGCATTGCGCCGGTTCAACCCGCAACGTGCTTAACAGTAGTGAGGTCTTGGTGAACTACGGTTTTCCAGAATTTTCTCATTTTTTTCTGAACCAGTCAAATTTACGCACACATCGCGTGAGGAAAGTTGGCAAACTTGTAATATATTTATGAGAAGTAACAAGTTGAAACCTCCACCAAAAGGCCCGTTAAATAATTTGTGAAGCTTTTTTTATTTGAACACGCGCCTGGAGGCACGTCTAACACCGGGTTTCTAGGTGACTGCACATTTGGAGATGATCGTAATTCACTAATCCTCTAATTGTATATTGACTTCTGCCATCTCCACGTTTTAATAACGCTCATTCTTTTGAGTACTAAGAGGGTACGTTTCGGTTAGAGGCGCAACAAATTAAGATATGCTGCAATAAATCAAATCATAACATGGAATAAATTACAGCTTCTACTCAGAAATCTATGAATGAAGTATTCAGCCCATTCATACACACCTGTCAATATATGACAAGGTGTCGGAAGTGCCCAATTAGAGCAGTCAAGCTTGCTCGGAATATGTTCAGAGCGCTCATCTTTGACAAATTTACTTACCTAAAACTACGACTTACCTAAAACTTCTTACTAAGACTTAACGACTCACCTAAGACGTTGAGGTAAACCTCCTTCTCCTCCTGCCCTACTGCGTCCAGTAACAGCTGAACGACGTAGTAGCCCTCGTCGCTGGGCTTGACCCGCGATATTCTGAGCGAGACACCGTTGGTCCTGTCCGCCCGGCCCGTCAGGTCTCCGTACGAGTACTCCGAGCCGGGGTAGTGCACGAAGACCGGCGCTCGTCTCCCGCCTACGTCTCCCTCAACCTGCGGAACAACATCAACAACACAGCTTATTATCATATAGCATCTATCCACAACTGTCCTCCTTGTCAATGATTAGTACAGGCAATCGGACGAAGTCCATAGCTTTGATTCATTCAGAAGCTGACCACTTTACCCCAAATGTTGAAACCTGCTAGGCTATAGCATAACACAAAGTGATTAAGTAATTAGTTAAAGCATCAGAATGTACATGTATAACTTTATAGGATCTTCTTCTATAGAATCTTTGCTGCAATGTTGGCATTGCAACAAGGCGTTTTGTTATAATAATGACAGAGTAATATGAGTAGTTTGATCGCTAACGTATATGACAGCTAATAATTGTGATATCGTTAAATCTCAAAACTGGCTATCTCTTGCCTTGGTTGCTTATTATGGTTTTATAAAATCCTAGAACTCGTAATGTCTTAAAATCTGGGTGCTCAATTTACAATTCTGAACATGTCACTACTCTCTTTAAGTTTTCTGATTGTGTAGTCTTTGAATATAAGCAATTTTACTCCGACGTCAACACCTGTCACCTCTATTACCAGACAATTCCCCCGCAATCAAAAATTCCGCAACTTTGCATGTCAAACTATGAGATACCTCGTGACAAGACAGCAGAGAAGATAGCGAGCAGAAAATGACAGGTATATCTGACAAACAGCATGTCAGGCTTTATCACAAACGTACGTCTCCCCTTCTGTGATCTAGTATGTGATCTGCGTTCTTATTTTCACTCAAATTAGTATATGATGTAAGGCTGGGTATGAAGTATAGGCTGGGTGCCATCATATTCGTATACCTGGGCTCTAATACTTGCTACGAATAGGATGACACCCAGGCTAATGATGATATGCTCAAGTGAAAAAAAGTGATTTCTATAGCTAGTGCACCCGAAAACTATATAATTTGAAACATTTTTCTAGGATGTCAAGATGTAGGCTTTTTTGTTTACTTCAGTGAATATGTAACAATGTTACAAAATGTGCATCCGTCATAAATAGTATAATCCTCTTATGTTGCGAAAGAAATGATTGATCCAAGTTATTTGTGAAGATCATAACAGTCACATAGGTAATACAAATGTACTTTCCTTATCATGCTACCGGCAGACACATGCTTATAGCGTATTTGACAAGCTGATGTCTCGGCGTTCCTGAAGAGCACGGTAATTATGTGGGCGATGGTTTCTTTATCAGCTTCTCAACATGCAACGTGTTCAGCTTACCTAACAACCACACAGAAATGTCACTTTGAACATTACTTCGTGTGTTCTAGATCTTTTACTAGAATAATCCTCCCATAGTCGGTAGAGGCCTATCAGTGAAGTAATGCTAAGGTCTTATTTCCAAACCGGGGCCCGGCCGGACTGTTTGCGTAAACGAAAAAAATCATATCAAGAATATATACAAATAGTGGTCTTTTTCATCATATATTTTAAAAACTTTTTGTTGGGTGTTGTACATGTCTTTTATATGGCACTGTTCGTTCCCGCTAACTGCCCGGTCGGGCCCGGATTGGAAATTATGAAATTGTGAAATTAGCATTAGATAGACAATCTGTATTGACGTTGCCAGCTCCAAAGCTCGAGGACTTGCGAACAGTACAGAGGCTCATTAAGTATCTTAGGCTAAGGGGTCCGGGAATATCATTCTTATTATCTATTGTTGCATACATGAACGGATCCTACCTTGCTCCATATAAGAGAGACGATAGACCGGGTACTCTGGTATGTGGCCTTCAGTGTGATAGGCTGACCGGCCACGGCGTCCACTGTCGGGGACACCTTCAGACCAATCGCACTGTTGGACACTGTCGTCTGTCCAAAACTGCCGACAACTAGATGTAAAGAATAAAGCTAAAATAAGCAGGCTATTTATGATCATGAATTTCCATACGCTGGTGCTTAGGAATACATTGAAAGTTAAATTTTATGATTGAGACTTTACTCGTACATCTTATGTTGATGTGCATGAATACATTTATTCTTCTGAATTCAATACACTACATTGTCACATATTTCCAAAACATGGCAATGTTCATACTGTCATGAAACACAACAATGAAACGTGCATATTAACAATGATCATGTACATACATGTATGGTATTCATATACAGATGCCACGTTGTTGTAAGATAAGCATTAGAAAGATGGTTGTTGTCAATCTTACAAACAGTAACATTTCTAGGTTCTACCAAATGACCGTCCTGTCCTTCAGGACAGTCTAAGTCTGACCCCGTCCGTCCTGAGAGAAAGGGAGCTGTTAGAAGTTCTCATTAGTGTGTGATTGGTGGATGAAGGTGTATAAGTGTGACCCTAATACACCCTATCATGTCCAGGGAATGTTAAAGTTGTACAAGCTACAGTCACCATATCTTGTATTTCCACACGTACATGACAAGCTCATGTCACAGAAGACAATTTTACGACAGAGGGCATTCTTGGGACAGTCGTGGGCGTTTTGTACAAAATTCAGCTATCGTGTCTTCTGTAACAGCCTCAATGAGAATCCCAGGACACAGATTATATGACGTACAAGTGACTTGAGCAATCTGTTTAGGTTTGTGCATCAAACGTAAATCAGTGGCAAATTGGGCCACACGCCGCGTTTCCGGGACCATGGCAAATCACCAGGCGTACTAATAGGGACGTGTATTGACACCTGACTTCATTGTCTGTAAAAGGAGAACAATTATTGCCTCACACTCTGATTACTGATGCCATAAAGTATGCTGCTGGTGCGCGGAAACAGTGGAAACAGGTTTATGGTTCACATGTCGCGATGTGTAGAATAAATCGTTCTCTTTTTTCGCTTTCTCTTATGAGTTTTGTACGTTTCGGCATGATTTTTTAAATTTTGTACGCGGTCATCCTCACAAACCTAAGTTCTCTTCCCGTTAGTGTGAATAGTATTCCCTTTAGTCAACTAGTCACCCTTAATAAACATGTGTAATTTAGATTTTGGTACGTTGCATCATTTCTAGCCACCATGTGAAACATTGTACAACATGTGCACTCATTTCATTAGAACCTGTTATTTAATTCTGTAACTGTATGCCTTGTTTTAACGTTATATTTTCTCTGATCATCTTACCTCCTCCGTCATGACCTCAATGAAAAGTGGGCTGCAGGTCGATTTGAGCTCATGCATGAATTACGAAAGGTTCATAAAAATATTGCCTGTAAAATGCGCAAACAGGAAAACAAGTACAACTGTTAAAATATAATATCGGTTATTGTGCGTTGCAACTTTCAAATTAAATCACTTCTTGACTTCCTCCTTGAAGGCAATGGAGAATGAAATGCCGGTGTTTTGAGTAATAAGTGGGTCGGTTGAGTTCTGTAACTCCCTGACGAAAAGGCGCACGCGAACGTGCATTGACATTATACACTGACTATTAACGCTGGAAGGTGGCTGTCAAGATACAGCAAATGGAGCGTGTTGAGCACCGAACCATAAATGGATCCCCAATTATCTACAACACTCCTTTGTAAGGGGTGATAACACAATGGCATGACCCTGTTTTAGACATGATAGATGACTATGACCATTCTAGTTTCGCCCTACAGTCATTCATCATGTTTTATATTGCTACTGTAGCATAAATGGCCGAAATACCAAAGGGATAGACACTGGAACACGGCATGTTATATCAACATTCAACACAACATAACACAAAACACAAACACGTCTCAATAAAACACATCACTAAAACTATGAGAACAAGCTTTATAAGAAAATTGAAACCTGACTTTAGACAAGAACACAATTTCCTTATCAACACCTAGACTCAATTGTGAGAAATCATCATTTAAAAATCATAACTCTGATGTGTTATTCAACATATTTAGCGGCATAGGAAATGTAATTATCATGTCAAAATTGCTCCGAGAAATCGGCATGTATATCAGCACCATGGCGCCAGGAAGGCGTCAGCTACCAGCGCTAATGCAGCGCGCTTCGCATCCATTATTTTCGCGCCGAAAGTTTCGCTCGATATTTGCGGGGCAGGCCCATGCCCGGGAGAGTATTTGATGGCGATAGGCCGGTATGTGTGGAGGAGAGTTAGTGTCAGAACCGGTCCCTCTCCACATTCATCATACACACAACAAGGAGAGCAAAGGTCCCTCCGGGCGAACCGTCACGTGGGCCGCAACTAATACATGGCATTCACACATCAAACATCTACACATACGCTCGGAGCATGCAGAAATACTAATATGCACCGTACAAAGCAAGCTTTAGGGCTACATGTACTACATGAGTAGCGCCTCTGTTCGTTCTCTGCTTAAGTAGGCTACAAAGATTTAGGATGGCTTTGGAGGGGATTGAAGAAGGATATCGTTTGAAATGAGGGGATTTGAAAGAGCGGCTCGCAGGAATACGATTGGTAGATTAGTGTTAAAATGTTTAGCGGAAATCAGCGACGTCGGAACTGAGCTTTAGCCAGTTGGAAATTTCAATCAAAGTATTTCTATAGCTGTATAGCCTGATGTGGATATCACATTTCAGAGGGGAATAGACACCAGGGATTTGCGGTTACGAATGACTCCCAAACCATACGGGTGACGTGAAAGCCCGGCTGAGTTTTTGAGAGAGAGAGATTTGTAGCGACCGCACGGTGCCATGATGAACTCCCGCGACTCTATGGAGTAAGTAACCAGCCACGGTCGATGCGCCGGTGACATCAGCCTTGTCGTAACGGCAGAGACGACCCGCCATTTTCCCAAACCTCGATCTTATCTCCATTATCTGTTCCCGCGCAGAGGATGAAGATGTTGGATGGAGGAATGATGGCCATACATCACTGCTCTTGCGCATCATTTTGTATTCATCAATGACATTTGGGCCTTCGCTTTACGAGGTCGTTCGGAAATAAAAGAGGGTAAAAGTGTTCATCGTCGGGACCAGAACTGCCGTATAAAGCAGTGTTATCTCCTGCTGGTGTCTGTGGCTATGGCACTCGGAGGAGGCGATTTGGTGGCGACTATACATCTCATCTACTTCACAAAGACTTTCTGTTGTGGGCATGTATGGAGTAACGGCCACTTTTGCTGTATACTATATTGGTTAAATCTTAATAATATTTCGCACATAGCTGCAGAAAGTTAAACTTTGAATGCTAAGATATTTTCTGCTGAGCTTTACACTTTTGAACCTCGTTACTACGAAGATAGTTATAACTACAATTTTCTGCCCATCCCTGCACTACCATTCTCGGTTAGGTCCTGATCCCGTGATACATTTGTTAGTTATTGATGCACCGAACATTTCGCATTAAGTGTACAGTTTGTCATGCATATAAAATGGTCCTATTTCGCTGATCGTCTTAAAATCTCAAAACACATGTATCAGTCATTCTTTGCAGTTTATGATAAAGTTAGATACTTAGTTTGAACGTATGAATGCAGCAAATGTATCATCGTGAAGTACACAGTTTGTCTCTAAGATAAGAAGAGGACACTATTTCTCTGTCCTGGACAAAATCTTTATCGTCCCACACTAGCCGGAAATGGACGCCAGCGCTTTCAAGTGCGCGCCGGCGGTCTGTTTCATCTCACGTCTTCCATATATGGAGAGGAAAAAAACAGGCTAAAAAGTGCGGGAGCAGAGAATGGCAGGCAATCGAATGGAGATACGGATTTATGGAGAGGTTCATAAAACTCCATCTTGGCAGAGATAACAGGCGGGGAAATCACGGCATGGCCGGCACAGCGGGCCCGCCAGTCCCGGTAATCCACCTGATTTATCCCTCATTCTGCATCGTCAAACTTTTTATGGACGCTAAGGAAGAGGTAGAAACGGAGAATTAAATACCTTAGTTTACAACTACTACTGAACTGCCTGGGTTTGCTACTTTAGCTATGACTGTGAAACTTTATTGTGCAAGGGATATATAAAAGATTGCTTTGCGCGCAAATCTGCAACAATGAATCAAAGGAACCATCAACTCAACTTGATTTACATCCAAACAGAGAGAGAGAGAAAGAGATGCGCACGTACAGACACATGAACAGACACACAGACAAGCCCTCACCAATACTTCATTAAAAAGTACTGCTTGCCAAGTGAGAGCGGTGAGGGTACATTGCATCATCAAAGCGTATTTCAAAAATGACGAATCTAGAAAGAGTTATATCAGTACTATTCCCATCATGACAATACAGAAAAGTTGTATTTATCACTCTGTTTGCTAAATGGTAGCATCTGATATTGATACATTAATATCTGTATATCCAGACCTAACCACGATCCCAAGCACTGATGGGAACATTGAGAAGACACGATCGGCACGTCGCCATCATTTGACCCTGTCCTAATAGCCGTTATTAACATGGAGAATGGCTTTCGACTAGAACATTAGTAGGATGATTCTACCTTAAACTGCCTTGCCTGTCAAACCTTCGAAAGGTTGACCCGTCTCACCTAATAACCTTCGTTAACCTTAGGTAGAATATATATGGACTAAAGCTGGCTAGAATGAATATGGAGAGTGGGGAGGGGGGCATTTAAGAAAAAGTAAAAAAGCTACCCTGCTCCTCCGATGAACTGTGCATGACCGGGTCCCAGAGGTACGACACAACTAATTAATAATAACTCTTATTAATATCGAGAGTGGCTTTCGACTAGAACGCTACTTAGCGCGTTCTACCAAACCAAACACACAAAAAGCCCTCCGGGTCGTCTGATGAACTGTACACGATTCGGGTCATCAGGGTACCGCCCAGCTAATCGACCACAGCCCGGCTCCACACCGCGGTATCCCCGGCCTATCTCCCGTCAGTACGGCCATCAGAGGTACGCACGACCAATGATAATGGAACCCGGGATAATTAGGTCGTCACGTCCGATAATTAATGTCACACGGGCCGGTTTAGATGGACCCATTTCCGATCCACAAAAGCCCCGTACGTCAAGCACCGACTTGGAAAGCAAACAATGTTGGCGACGCGCAGTCTTGTTTGTATGTACGAAGGGTAGATATGATATGAAATATGATAAGCTAGCTAATGCTGCTGCGGATCAAAGAAACTCGATGCTCGCTTGAGATTGCATATTTTTGTTGTTGTCCAGGACAGTATTATTATGTTAACAAGTCTTATTTTGCAGAGATAATTCCATGCTCCATAAGCTTAAGAAAGTATCACATTCAGGGGTAATGGAGGATAGTTTACGACGAAAAGGGCCATAGGAGCCGAAGCTTGTTATTTCTCGCATCATAACCCAGCTAAAACTTCAACCTATTCAACTGTCCAGAAAACCTAAAAACAGATGTTTGCCATCCACATCATGAAACAATACACATCATGACTTATATATGAGCCCGAAATATATAGATATGTGCCGTTGATATGATATAACATATGATAAGGTAATGCTGCGAAGAAAAGCGACACAAGCTTGGCGCTTGCGATATCGCATATGATATTCTTCATTGTCTACTGACGTGATGTTTACAAGTATATGTCTTATTTGCCAGGGATAATTCCATGCTTCATAAGCTTAAGAAAGTAGCACATTCAGCTAAGTAATGAAGCAATTTTTACGACATGACGCGTCAGAAGAGCTTGTTATTTCACGCAGGAGTGCGCGGGGAAAACTACCTTAATGCAAATAGACGTACTCTGAATGTAAATACCGTCTTTAGCGCAGAAAACACATTCACTTTTATCTTCCAAATATGAAATACTTATAACCTAATCTTTGGTAATGTTTGCGTTGCCCTTTCGTCGGATGCAGGGATCGCAGTTTGAGGGGGAATTTATCGCGATTATGTAGTGAGTATTACCGGGGGAGCGCTGCGCCGTTCCAGTTAGTTTCTCTGATGTTGACATGATGTTACTGAGCCTGTTACACGTCCTCCCGGGACCCGTATGTTTCATTTATAGCGTATGCTGCAGGTTCACACACAGTATTAATAGCTGTTAAACGTCCGGAAAGAAAAGGGTGTTCTCGATTATTAGTGAAACGGTAAATTTTAGCACAAGCTAAATGATACCGACATCAGGATATGTTTCATGTCTACCTCTGTCAGTAACACAAACATTTCATAGCATTGATAGTTGAAGAATACTTGACTGAGAAAAGGAGGAGGCTGAGTATGTGCTTGATTATATTGGTAGCAAGCTGAATGCCCTGAAGACAAATCATGTTGTGTTGTTTACGGTTCGTATTTAGATGATGTTTTCAAGGGTGTTACCTTTGATGTATTTGTCTACTGTAGTTAAACAGACGTTTATTAAAATTGCATCAATAGCCGATAATTGTCTGGACAAAAAGGATGATAGGGCTGGACCTCATTACACGTTTCAGTAGTAATGAGGACAAACTCTCATTCTAACTCTATCTAGACGATTTATTGTAGTATCCCTACAGACATGTCCCAGGTGTTTGATAGTTTAGCTGACACCTTCAGTTAAACAAACTTTCCCGATTGAAAAGGGACCGCGGTAGGTGTTCAGATTTCACAATAAGCGTCTTGCGGACTGATCCTTCACCATAGGTCCAGGGTTCGATTCCCACCGTCCCCGCGGCGACGTCACATCCACTGAATAGTCCTCCGTACAAAGGGAAGGCGCGGGTAATGATAGGTTTTCGCGCCAGCTCCTCTCGAATGTGCGGCTGTTGAATACCGTGAAAAGGTCAGGCCTGCGGCGGCTCCATTCACGACTCCACCCCCGGGAGCCGGCAATTATCCCGGCAGCCAGGCCCGCAAATGTGGAAATTAAAAGCCATCAGCGAGATGATTAGCTGGATCTCCGGCTTTATTAACAAAACACGTCACCGAAACGTCCTCTCTTCTGGGCTGGAATGATTTTCGATATTTCTTTTAACCCGACGCTCGTTCTGAACACCGTACTTTTATCCTGCGAAATGATTTTTTCACGAAACCTTGCCCCGCCATATTTTTGTGAACAATAGACATCGATATAGAGCCCTTCGTTCTCAGTTGCTAAATGATTTTCGATATTTTTAAGCGACGTGCGTTTCATACATGTATAAGTGTTTCTTCCATGTCTCCTTCAGCTGCTGAAAAAATACGGTTGCCAATTTCTTCATATAATGGCTGACTTCTCTGGCGAAACAGTGTCAGCAAATTTTTGGCCTAAAATCTAATTCTACTCCTTTTTTTAGCAACGAAAGATGTCTGGCTGAAACTATATTTTCAACTTTTCCTTGCAAAGCAAACTCCGGTGAGGCTTGGTCTCGAAAGCCGCTCGCCTCGCAATATTTCCGCTGTAAGACAGATCAGTCATTCCTTCCCGGTGCCAGAAGAAATCTTGTTTTACAAGATTTTCCCTGAGCGATGCTCGGTAATTAGTCATTTCTCCCGGTACCGCTGCCCTCGTCTCATAATAACGTTTCCCCCGCAGCCAAACTACTCACAAATCTGTCATTTGTTTTTCGTGCCTCCAAGACAAGAAGTTCTGGCATGTCGATGATTTAAGAACCAATTTCGGCGCTAGCGGGGACCTGTATCTACACCTGTCACGTGGTGACTTCCCATGGCGACTGCACAGGCAAGCTGGAACATTCTAGTCGCAAAACCTACATGTGGCTTCGGCTTGTTTTTCACGTCTTTCTGGATGTTTTGCTTAGCTGTATGAACGGTTTGTTTCTTCCTCTCTGTTTTCGTGACTGATTCCTTGAAAGCGTCCTTGCTGTTATTAGGAAGACTTACGTACGCACAGAGTAGGTTGACAGCACCAGGGTGGAAGATTGATTGGCATAACAGATGAAGGCCAAAGGTCGTAGAATCTGCCCGGGAGACAGTACAGCCTGGAAGTCTCTTGTTTGAATTTGGCAAAATATGTAGACCGAGACGATACCCTACCCAAGTTTTATGGAATCTTTAAACGCGCGTTATCGAGACTCACGAATTTCTCTGTTCCTCTCGCCACCACAAGTCGACGCCATACCTCTGCTTGGAGATTAGCACAGGTTCAGCGGCGTTTGCTTTCGGGGCACGATTTCTCATTGACTAGTTCTCATCCGTGTTTTCTCGGCGTAATCTTGTTAGCACGGACACTTGTAATCCTATCATCGACGTCCGATGAACCCGGAACACATGTTGGGTCTGCTAACAAGTGCAGATGGGGGCAGAATGGAAGTTTGAAGGACGCAGTCGGCTGGAAATGAATCTGGTAAATAGTAATAAGCGGTTCCTCGTTTTTGATCTGGCGAGAAGCAGCTTTCAAAGACTGAGCTGGTCGAATGGAGCAGTCTTTATAAGATCTAAATATTCAACTCAAGACTGAAATGAGACTTAAAGAATTTGGGGCCACACCTGCGACCTTCATCAGGATGCATGACCAATGCTCACGGACACGTGACCATGCGGGCACGTGGCTTCAGTAATGGGTTAAGGGGCCTGATATCCCTCCTTACTGTCGTCCAATCATTGGAAAATGATACTGCACAGGAGCTCGTTCTACTGTTAGACCTATCAATTTTACCCTTTGTCAATGCTTTTGTGTAAATCTTTTCTTCATGGTAGTACAATATGGTACTCAGAAACAGTTACTAATTTAACAGGAAAGCAGGCCATGTGTATTGCAGACCTGGGGTTATTTATCAATTCTGCAAGGAATTCGAAGTGCGACTATAGCACGATATAATCGCCATCATTTCCTACTTCACAGTTAGACATATTACATATTACATACTAGTAACGGGTCAAGCGCGACTGAAGTATGAGCTAGTTCCTGATTCCAGCATTAAGAGATCTTATAAAGGCGGGGCCAAGTCCATTACCAACCCGACGGCCTCGCTGTGCGGAAATACGACTACAACAAGAAGATGATCATCGTTTCCTATTTCCCTGGCAACAAATATTCCAGCAGCGCCCGGCCTGCTCCCGCGGGGTCCTCTCCAAATCCCATCCAGCCCACTAACCCGCCAGCTTCCCGAAAACCGCGGCGTTTTACGAGAGGCTCAGCCGGCCGGCGCCCGGGCAGGATCCCCGTCCAGAGCGCGCTGATACCGCGCCAGAGATATCCAATTTATTTCCTAATCCCCAGAACAAGATGGAATCTGCCGCGGTGGATTCGGACGTACATTCCGGTAGATATCATATAGATGACGGCATGCTGAACTCTCACCTCAAGCCGGTTTACCAAACCTACTAACAGACGTGCTCCGCTCACACCGTAAAATAATCAACATTATGACTTTGATGGGTTCGAACTACAGAACTCTTTTGATCATTGACATCCAGCTGTTTTACCACCCAGAATATGTATTTTCCAAACGCCATAAACAAATGCACATTATGAGTTATGTGGAAACCGAAATACATATAAAACTTAAATCGACAGTCAATTCTGAACATTATTGTCAAAAGCTGTTTTACCACCAATAGCAGAGCTAAAACAAATCTCTCTCGAATATACAATAAAACAATAAACATTATGAGTTATATGGACCCCGAATACACATCAAGGTATGCTTACGATGCAGTAAATTCTAAGCGATATCCAGCTGTTCCAAAATCCAGAAAATCTGAAATATTTTAATATGTCATAAACCAATACACATTACGAGTTAGATGCAGCCCAAGGTGTATAAAGCGTTGTTGCTTGAATCGTGATGAATTCTGATTAATATTCAGCAAGGCGCTACCTGTCAGGTGTCAGGATACAGTACATCATATTTCTCCGGTGTGAGAAGCTCAACATACAACAGACAATACGTCACTAACAAAGGTGAACGTCCTGTCGTTCACAAACAAAGCATCAAAATAACCATGAGTTAGACGAGCTCGGAAAGTTTTTTTATTAATTCATTATGAATTCTTAATTGATATTCAGAAAGTGTTTGGGACACATTGTATTATTTCGGCGGTGTCAGGAAGCCAGCGGCCCAAATTACGGCAGCTCATCGTGGTGCAATTACGACAGTGCGTGACTCGACAAAGGTGCGGGGGCCCGCGCGGACGGTTCAATATTTCATTTACGTCCTAATCCCTGCGCCGGGTCAAAGCTCGCCGTACGCCGGGGTTTAAAGGATGATCTCTCCGCTCCCCAGATCCTCGGCACACAATATCGTAAACCTGAACCCTGTCCGCCAAGACGTCCCAGCAATCGGCGGGCACAAAAAGACGAAACGTGAAGTAGCTCGTCGCCAGGGTCGGCCGGGCGGGAGAGGTCTAAGGTTGACGTGATTGATGGGTTAAACCATTCATAAGCAATGGTTACGACTAATGGCTGACTAGAGGACTGCGAGAATGAAATATTATCGATTATATCTTTGATATATTTGTAATATCCTATTTCTCATTTTGGTCAGGATTAACTACGGGGGCACGCGGAATACGGGCGAACACACAATTCTGCTCAATATACTGTGATATGTATGCTCCCTGTTTACACATATGAGAACGCTAGATATGCTTCTCAGAAATATACAAGAACTGTAACAGGCTAAAATATTTCTCACCACGCCTTTCGCTACCTAAGGTATATTTTGTGCACATGCGATGTACCTGGAAAATACAAATGTGAACCATCTATCAAACCTTTTCAAAGAAATAAGATTGGATGAAGACCGGAGAAGAAAAGAGCCCCACGGGAAGCTGGGTAGCAAATCTTCTCACACCTGCTGTGCTTTATACATATTGACATAGACTAGCAGATAGTGAAGTGTACACGGTTTGTTCTGTGGGAATCGTTCAGTTTCGCGACACTAAGCAGTTGTACCCATGTCTGTGGCCATGTCTATATGCTTGTTTCTTTTGGCGGGAAGAAGGTGTGAGTAGGGCGTTATTGGAGAGGAAAGGTAGCAGATGGGAGCAGGTATTTACCGGTACGCGGGGCGTCGTGAGGCGGCGGATAATTAAAGGGAAGCGCGGAGGTACCGCCCCTCCCGGGCCTGACCCCCCACTCCCACCGACAATTTCACTGTCAGATTGTTTCTATAGACGCGCTACAGAGGCCTGAGTGTCCGTGTCCACTGTTGGATCTCTTTAGGTGTGGAAAATATATCAGAAAGCGGCCAAATGGTGTAAATGATTTGTCCACCGTGGGTGCCAGTTTGTCTATCTCCTCTGGCAAATCGTTCCCCTTGTTTGACCGAATTTTTATCATATTTCAGCCCTCAAACGTGTCTGGTGGAGACTACCGAATGCAGTGACATTACCGACTGTGTCGTCTCCTACACTGACCCAGTTCTGATATTAAACTTGTAACGTGTTTTCCGGGTCACGAACCAATCCGTGAGGCGGGAAAACGGTTGGCGTGTCGCCGGTAGAGACGAGGTCGGCGCTGGGTGATGTGGCGCCGGCCCAGACACCGTCCCCAGGTCGCTAGCCCCCTCCCTCCCGCTCCATGTTTTCACTCATAGATCACGTTATATGCAATTGTAAGATGAAAAGAGAGAGACGCCCTGGTTCCACTTACCTACAGACAGCAAGAGCACGGCACACAGAGTGCCAGCCGTCCTTAGCCTCTCCATGTTGAATCGCACCAACAACATCATGTAGGATATCTCCGCTCCACACGTACAGCCTCTGATCCGCACACAACGCTCTCTGACGTCTCTTCCACAAATAACCGCACGGCGCTGTAGAGTGCCGTTAGGCCCCTCACGATAACTAGGAGCGCCCGCTGAGTCCCGGACAACCGATTCGCGACGCCGGCTGCCCCTCCGTTCAATCAGCTGAACTGTGGGGAGAAAGTATGAAAAGAAAACGTCTCGCTCCGGGAGAAGGAGAAATTACACCGCTTGGTTCCCTTCACTCAGCGCTGCGAACTGGGTGGGCGAGCTGATCAAAGATAGCTGAGTGTTTCCGTCCACGGCAACAAAATATTCCGTCCAAAAACTTCCACTGCACACAATTGCGTTACTGGATCCTCGCACAGCTCTCCAGTTTTAGACTTAATCTTCTGACTGACGAGTCTGGGAATTATGGAAGGTTGGCGCTGTAATTTCCGAGCGGATATAAGAACACTAAATCATGTTTGTCAAACAGACGAGGCATGTTGCTCCTGGAGGAGACCTTCCCATCCATCAGAACGACTTGTTGTGTCAACTGTCAAAAACGTAATGTCTCCGGCACGCCCTTAAGTATTAGTCAAGTTTAGCATAAGTCATCTCCACAGTGCAGTCTTGACACGGCGCGACACACTTCTTTCTTATAAGATTGGTCCAAAGATACAACTCAACGTAACTGTGTCGTCGACCGAGAAACCTTGATCAGAAAATCTCCACAAGAACTAGAAGAATCCGACTGAAATGTGTGAGTAGACTTCTGGAATTTCCTGAAAGCGAAACGTCAGGACGGAGTCGGGCGGGAGTCGGGAACGCGTCCGGTCCCGTCCGGGAGTGCAGCAGAAAGAAACGGTACGAACGTCTTGCGTCACGTCGCACGCAAAGGAACCGTCCATTTCACCGGGGGGGAGGGCAGGGTACGGTCACGACGTCGGTCACGCATTTTTAAGCCCACAAACAAGCCGTATGGGGGTCCTGACGACCCTCTGGAGAACTCATGGCTTTGACTTAAAATTGATGATGCAGAATATTTCTTGTGTTGAAGCAACGGTGTTTCAAGCGTTGAGCTACGCATTAAACGCAGCACAATGCTAGAAAATTCCTAGCTTTCGGTTGCCCCTGGCAACCCGTCCGGACATGGACGGAAACAAAAGGCCCACCTTGCGGAGTTTCCGTGTCGGTATGGTGGCCATGAATTTTACATGCCTCCCAGCCGGGTGCCAAGACGAGCATTCCACCGTATTACAACTGGCAGCCTATGGGGCGAAATATGGCCACTGAGCTAAATCTCATCATCTCCCAAACGCGGCCGGCAAATCCCGGCCTTATAGCTTCATCATACTCCCGGGGCCGGCCGGCATCGACCGCCGCGGAGAAATACGGGATCCTTCCCGGCCGAGCCACTACCCGCTTTATTATAAAAGGGCGGCAGCGCGTGTGATACCCGATATCAGGCCGTTGACCGACATGATACTAAAAAGTCCTCACGGTTCAGCAGATTTATTTGTAAGGAGCGCGGTTCTTCCTACAGCGGGGTTACCGCTAATGGCGCGGAAACTTTATCAATTTCCCCAGGCCCAGACTTGGCTACAAACTCTAGCTGCCGCATACAAAGGCAAGGCAGAACTCGGGCTGGATGGCGCGAGAGCGCTACCATACTCCATAGACATGCCTTGTACAAGGATAACCTCCTTGGCTTGTAACAGGCGGTCTTTGATTGTATGTCATGAAGAAGGTATCGTGTTGTTTTTTTCCACACAACCAGAAACATCAGAAAAACGGGACAGTCGACCAGAAAACGTTACATTGTCCACCTCCCCCATTTGCTTGGAGAATATACTCCCCCTATACATGCCTCTGCTTATAACAGGTGGTCTTAATTGATTGCACGTCATCAAAAAGGTGTCGTGTCTTTCCACACAACCAGTACACCAGAAAACGTTACATTTTCCGCCTCCCCCATCTTCTTGGAGAATATATCCCCCATGCATGCCTCTGCAGTAATAACAGGTAGTCTTAATTGATAGTACGTCATCGAAAAGGTGTCTTGTCTTTCCACACAACCACTACACCAGAAAACGTTACATTTTCCACCTTCCCCATCTGCTTGAAGACTGGAGAATAAACTCCCCCTGTGCATGCCCGTGCTTATAACAGGCAGTCTTGATGAATTGTACACGGACAGGGGAGTGTCCCGTGTCGGTTGTGCCGCGTAGTTTCGCACGCGAGATCGGGTATTGGCCAGGACTCCGCCCGGTGGAACCCGCGTATTGTGATATGACAGGAAGGGATGGGAACCTCCAAAACAGACTCCACCTGTGACCGAAATTTTCATGTTGTCGTTTCTTGCTAATAACACACTGTTCTCTGATTGAATGAATAAACGAACTTCATAGCTCGACAATCATATATGCTACAATTTCTGATATTAAGTCAACAATACTACAAAATTAAACTATTTTACAGTTATTACTACAAACTACTATCAATAACAATAGGAGTTACAATATATGGTCATGTGTCATTTTTGATTGCTATATTCGTTTTGGTGACTCCCATTTCCAGCAACATCTCTTCTTGCTAACGTGTATGTTATTAGAACTGCGAGCTAGTAAGAACACAATTGATTATTACAACAATTATAAAGTAATTAGCAAAAACCGCAGACTGAAAACGCCAGCTGTAGCCGGAGCCTGGTACCGAGGCTAGGCGGACCGGAGAGGTAATAAGTCGGTTCTCATAGAGACATCACCCCGCGGATCGAAATGGAATTATTGATTTGGGCGGAGGGCCGATTTTCCCCTTTGCGTGTCTCTTGTGTGTGATCACTGAAGGGACTAACGCCTTCTCATGGCACCGGAACGACGGGGGCCAAGCAGATGTCGGGTGGGAAATCATACCGTTTTCTGTTTCATTTTTTATAACACGCCACAAGGATGGTAATCATTTGCATGACAAAAAGGCTAAACAGAATTTTTATCCTGTCTGTACAGGCAGATTTGAAAACTTCTAGCCCCACAGATGAAATCCACCGTAAAATATATTTGTTTAGAAACTGTGCCCGAGGCTACAGGGTCACTGACATTTGACATTTTTGTTTTTATATTTCATTATTTATTGGTTTGTTTCAGACACTCCTGCTCGTAAAAAGAGATAGCCATAACGTAAAAATGCACATCATAAACCAACAGATGGGCAGAGCACACGATGGAAATAGGTTAGTATTTGGCCGATGATTTTGTACTGGTTAAGAGAAATGTTGCGTCCTTAGGTTCCATAGGTTCTTTGAAAGGGTCAACGTTAACCTAACATGACTTCTTGATCATCTTGCAATTGAAACCCCTGTCTTGCAAAAACAAATAGTCATCTAACGGTCGTTTCCACATGTGCGCCACCTAGCGGAATTAATGAAGTTTATAACCAGATCAGTATGATAAGATATATCATATCGGAGAAAGGTCGACCGTTCGATTCTCTGTCAACCTCAGAACAAACCGCTAGCACAGAAACGTTGTACAGACTACTGAGAACCCAAACAATTTCTGTATACTTCAATGAATCAGAGCAATCGATACATTTGAAAACCATAAAATCATCAATATCAATAGTGATTGGGAAATTCTTTATTACAAGGGTTAGGTGAAGACAGTAAACTTTCTTCTTCAACTTTTGACTGCCAGACAACCAGTTCAAGTTGCAAATGAGATGCAAGATGCATGTAGGTCTCCAGCACAAGATGTGCGAAAAGACGCAGGTTACAGTTGCTTCAAAGTTCTCCAAACTCTCAGTCATTCGGAAGTACCATGTTCACAAATACCACGCCAAAGATCCAAATATGTGGTTTCATGTTTAACACATGAGTAATTTCCGACGCCACAGGATCATATGATGTTTCACCAAAGGCGCTTTGCCCCACATTAATTCCGTGTATGCTGAGAGATAGACGGTTCCACACTTACTAATGCATGTATTCCGCCGCCTGTCTGGCGACCGTGTTTCTCTTCAGCCTCCTGTGCAGGCTAGCCTCCTGTGCAGGCCTCCGGGGGGTGGGAGTCTTGATACCGGCCGCGTTTTGTAGAAGCGTTATTTTGACGGCCATTATGCTTAGGTCACATTTCCAGGCCGGGGCCCGGCCGGGCTGTTTGTATGAACGAAAAATCAACAATTCTTATCAGGAATATACACAAATTGTACTCATGATTATCTTTTAAACTTTTTTTGTGCTCGGTTGTCTTTTGTACCATAATTTTCGTTCCATAAGACTGCCCGGCCGGGCCCCGGTTTGGAAATGTGACCTCAGCATTAGGTGGCGGGTACAAACCTTCTCTGGGCGGCTGGTTGTAGGATGGCCGGCAAAAGAGCGCGTTAAAAATTCGCAGTATCAAAACTTCCACCCGTCCCGAGGCCTGCAAAGGAGGCTGGTTCCTGTCTGCAGGGTGAGCTTACGGCCCGCCGCACGCCCGGCCCCACAGCGGACACCTGTTTGCAAACAGCCCCGTAAGAGGATTTGCGGGCGACATTACCGTCTGAGCGAAACGTGGTGATAAACCCTTTGTCATACCCGTATCAGCGCGGGATGATTTCGCCGAGTTTCTGGTTACGAGAGGATTTTTTGTGCATCGCCTAAATCCTGGGGGATCGGGACTAGCACCTCGTCGATGATAAGCGTGGCATTACGGTCTTATTCCAAACGACCGGCGGAATGGTTCTCTCCTTCACTCCGCTGCTCGTAACCTGTAGTGACGGGGTGTTAGTAGTCCCGCTGAATGGTACCTGATCCGCGGACATATTGTCAGGCGTCCGATACAAACGGTTTAGAATCCCCTCAGCGGTGTCAAAAGTTGAAAATTACGATCCTTACATTCAGGCTTCTGGAATCTAAACTATCATCATGTTTCCCTTTTCAAAGGCAATCGAACTGTATGGGCTGTTTTAGCACCAAGCAGCAGCAACTGGCACCAGGCTTTAGATCATGATCAACTAGTTTCACACTATGAAATTTTTCATCCGCATAGATACAACAAGGACATCTCTATACAATGTAAGTCATTGGATGCAAAGGCAATTTTGTTTGTGTTAGGGTTATGCACGTATATTGCAGGAACTTTCCACTAAGTCCCAACACCCCTGTCTCTCAATTTGATAAACCTCTCCCTGAGTTTGATGGACATTCAGTGGACTGCCCGGGTGCGGTAATGGCCGCCTGCCGTCCCCCCGATAATCACACCGCGCCACCGCGAGCACTGACCCCGGGCCCGGGATGGTGACACCGCCGAGCAATTTCCTCGGGGTCGCCGCCACGAGTCACCGAGACGCACGGGTCGCTACCGCCTTGATTATATACTCCGAGTAGATGTATGGCTCCGACCTGCTTCGTAGCCCGTTCATCTTAAGGCGTTTTACGCGTGTCTAAACTATAGCAGTGCACTGTAATCTTCATTTTTCTCTCGCCTTACGCCAGAAATTAAAGCGCATTACTAGAGACGTGCAATCTTCTGACAATCTTCGGATACCGAAGCCAAGCCGAGACGTGCAACACACCTTAAAGAATAGCCTGGCGTGCCTGACCCACAGCACACTAGGCTCAAGTTATCCAGTGCGCAGGACACATTGCATACTTTGGGCCTAGTGTGCTGTGGGTCTGACACCCAGGTTTAGTAAAAAGACATGCACAGCAAGCCGACGCCACGATCGTGTATCTACTTGGAGATTACGTCTACGCTGGCTCCAATCCGCTGCCCTCAGAACGTCCCGCCGTACGTCAGGCCGTGACGCTGTCAGGCGGTGACGCCGGCGTTATTTCCCTCAAGACCGGGAACATCCCACGAGAACTGGCCAATGGTAGATGTGTCAAAACCCGATACCGAGATACGCACGCCAAGGAATCTTAAGATTTTCCTTTTCTTTTTCTTCAGTCGAAAGATATACTGGAATTACTTCTTTTTTGTTGGGACCAATGTGCATTTTAAATATCAATGACTAAGACATCATAGGCAAAGTTAGATCCTGGAATAAAAAATAATTCCCAAATCGATCTTCTACAAACCCTTGATGCCTTCCTTTTCTTCCAGTCAAGTTATATTTCTTCCGTTTCCAGTGGGAGCAATACGCATTTGCTGCTATCGATAATCCAGTCATCCAAATTGTTCATGCCTTACGATGCATTTCTAGTAACCCTTGCTGATCACTAGAAAGCTTTAAACAATCCTTGCAGTTAGATGTGCAAGGTTTGGGCATCTAACCTTGCCCAAAGGTTAGATACAGTACGTTATCATAACGTACGGTGTAATGTAACTAGCTGCCGTTGCGCCGCGTGCCTGCAAAGCTGGTGTGTTACGCCGAAGGCAGTTATACCGGCTATTCAGTACAGATAAAGATGTCAAAATAAATTCCTAGGGATGTAACATCACAAGTACTGCCGTCACGATGACTGGGTTACGCGTACTTTCTCCATTTCCAATTAAAATCGACAGTCAGACGTATTTGAGCTCCTAAAGATGTTGTGTATCATGTTCAGGCGATCGTTACACGAGTGTACGTGCGCACAGTGAGCGGCCGGGGTTGTCTAACATCTAACTCCCCTGGCGCGGGGGAAAATCGATGGAGGCCGGAAAACCTTTTTGATAACTCCTCTCCGTCAATGTCCAGGATACATTGTATGTGAATCGCCAGCATCAATCACCCATCTCGCAGTGGATCGGGTAAAACCGCCCGCTATCTGCGTAATATAGCCTCAGCAGTGTGTACTCAGTACCGCTCCATACACTTAGGAATCCACGGGATAACAGCCAGAGAAAAATGCCCTGGGGTGTAGCAAACGATGGTCTTGTAAGATACTAACATGATGTCTTTTTAACCTGCAGTGATTGAGTATGGCGTCGGAACTTAGATCCACCTGAACTGTGTGATATCTGGGTTACAGAGCTTCAACATGCTCGAAAGACATAGGAATTTGTAGGATAAGAAGTAAAGAGAACGCTTCAGGGTGCAACAAACGATGAACATGTGAGCTGCTAACATGCCTTGTGATGGAATGTCCGGCTGAATTTTGTATCCACGTTAACTGCGTGATATCTGTGTTATTTGCGTCTGTAGCAATATCTATCCAGAACCACTCTAGAGACTTTAGAGAGTCCATAGGATAATGGATAAAGGAACGTAGAGCTGAATATAGCCTGGAGTGAGACAGACGATGTGAGATGGTAAGATGGTGGGTATTTATTCCGGATTGACGGTCCGGAATAGTCCGTGATGAATGGCGGTAGAGACGCCCCGTACTTAGGACAGGGGTCATCGGGGGGACTGACCACGGGATTGACCGTTGTTGATTAAAGGTAAGAAGGAGGCGACTGCGTGGAACGACGGATCTTATCAAGGGAACGTGGATAGAAAATGCAAATAGCGCCTTGCACTGAAGACGGCGCAGATCCTTTCAGTGAATACGGCGAAGGTACATTCCTTTACATCACTTTATGAAAATGTCCCAGTACAGCATCACAAACGTACTGCAAGACATAGTGTAACATGAAAATCCGGAAGATTACAATACCGTGTATATATCAGTTCCAGATAGAATATTGGACTACTTCTAATATTGGGGAAATTTGTAGACGGTTGGCCATACTATCTCAGCGGTACCTACTACGTCCTGACAATTAACAGCAAATTTAGGACATTCGTAAAACAGTCCTGGATGCGTCGTACATACAGGATTGTCGTAGATTCCGTTGTCGTTGGTCCATTCTGTTACAGCCTGCCGAAAAATCGCACAACAAGAATTCTACATGTAACAGCGTCTTTACCCAACCTACTGTGTGACGGACGAGATGTGGAACTAATAATCCAACCAAGTGCTTGTCTGGGACTGAATAATTAGAATTGCTCCGAACACACCCGTTATTTACGACCGTTCCACTCTCCTGGAGGCATGAGTGAGCTCTATATTTTATCAGCAGGATCGCTGTCATAAAAAGAAGAGTTGTTTACAGCGGGCCGGCCGGTGAATGGCTGGCGGTGAGTTTCAACTCCGCCGCCGTAATGGAGGCGCCGAGGGGAGGGTCAGATGGAGATACGGACCCGGGGAAATAAGACATGATATTATCGGACTATAAATCACCCATTCCCCCTGCTCCTCAGCCTAAGCTGTACACGAGTTTGGATATATATCTTGCCTTATGTGGTGCGTACTTAACGGATGGCTGTAGCCTCCATAGCAGGCTCTACTACGGCCAGAGTTTTGATATTTTTCTTTTATTTTATGATCTTAAATATTAATGTAACCCGTCCTCATGCTGCAAACTAAGCGCGAATCTTATACAGTCCGTAGTTACTGACTTGAATTGAAGGTGGATAACATTTTTGGTAGCCTCTAAAATAGAACTGTGTTTTTCAAGGTTGCTTACTGTTTTCTGTGTGATATTCTGATGCCCCTGAGTTCAACAACACTGACCTATATGTAGACCACGGTTGCAATCAGAATACAGTATGACTGTATGTAATTAGCAAGAAACGTCAATGTCAAATCGCCGCCGCAGCAGGGCCTGTTTGGAGGCTACCTCCCCGTCCGTCAGAGCGGTAACGAGCGGCAGCAGGGCCTGTTTGGAGGCTACCTGTCCGTCCCGTCAGCGTGGTAACGAGCCGCAGCAGGGCCTGTTTGGAGGCTACCTCTCCGTCCCGTCAGCGTGGTAACGAGCCGCAGCAGGGCCTGTTTGGAGGCTACCTCTCCGTCCCGTCAGCACGGTAACGAGCGGCAGCAGGGCCTGTTCGGAGGCTACCTCTCCGTCCCGTCAGCGTGGTAACGAGCCGCAGCAGGGCCTGTTTGGAGGCTACCTCTCCGTCCCGTCAGCGTGGTAACGAGCCGCAACAGGGCCTGTTTGGAGGCTACCCCTCCGTCCCGTCAGTACGGTAACGAGCCGCAGCAGGGCCTGTTTGGAGACTACCCCTCCGTCCCGTCAGTACGGTAACGAGCCGCAGCAGGGCCTGTTTGGAGGCTACCCCTCCGTCCCGTCAGCGCGGTAACGAGCCGCAGCAGGGCCTGTTTGGAGGCTACCTCTCCGTCCCGTCAGCGTGGTAACGAACCGCAGCAGGGCCTGTTTGGAGGCTACCTGTCCGTCCCGTCAGTGCGGTAACGAGCAGGCGATCGGCGCACACTCCATCGATTGACGCGACGTCCGTTGGATCCGTTACGCGCTCATTTCCCCATGCGTCTTGTGCGAGAGCGATGTCCCATCAAATCTCTACAAGCTGCGCGCTGCCCGACCAGATAAATCGTTACCACGCACAGGTCGGGACGTAAATACTCCGTGATGTATCGTGTGCAAGAGCGCCGGTTTTGTACATGTGTACTAGTACTTAAAAGTCATCGCCTAACAAGGCTAAAGAGCCAGTCGGGGTGAAAGATGAAGAGTATCTTTTCAGTAGAATGTTAGGGTCTTTCTTGCATCCTTTCAGTATGCAAGAAATAAATAACTGCTGTACTCTATATGCAAGTTCTGGTCAATATCTGACTAGAATTTACGGTAGACGATAAACTAAGAGAGTTTTAGGGGTGTTCCATGTGTGCAGAATATTTTCTTGGCGCCATGTTAAATGGTAAGTGCTATTGATTCCCGCTCTTGTTGATCCCGTGATGAATGGTCCTGTTTGAAGACTAATCATCTCAGTTGAAGACATTTCCACACAAGTAAACCGTTCACTCGTCTGTCTGATCTATCTGTTTTGACCAACTCTTGTACTATTGAGTGTCGTACACAAATGCAATCTTGTATTATCACACGGGTCGAAAATTTCTCAACTTCGAAGTTGTACATGTTACTCACAAAGACGTAAAACAGGTACAAAAGAATCAGCTAAGCTAAACTCAATTTTGTTTATTTATAAAATCGACGGATAAGTGACAGACGCATTGGCAGTTCCGCACTGATTCCAAACAACACTTAAAGAAATGTTTTGAATATCGGGATAACAAGAGGAAGAATCTAGCCTCTCCTTGCCCTAAGAATAAGACCGTTTTATTCTTTGTATGTGATATTTGTGTCTAGGCCGAGCGTTACGCCTCTCCGGGAGTTTTATGCAGTTTTTATGTGTTTGTTCGTACTTCTGACTCCCCTTGTAGACAGGACGTTTTTATCCATGCATCAAGTCAGCACCTCGCGGAGTCGTCGGCGGTGTGAAGGCATTTATAACCCGGGATAGGCGAGGCGGAGTGCAGGCATCCCTTCAAACACGTAATCGCTTTGTTACGGCCTTATCAGCGCTTCCGCACACCTCCACGGAAGGCCCCTGAGACCGCCTGACGAGCTGCCTGCTGATTTCTAAATCCCCGTGGAGACCCCTGAGCCCTCGCGCTGTCGCGACCGTTGAGTCGTCAATTTTAGACCTAGGTTCTTTGTGCGGGGAAAAATTAACTATGACACTGTGAAGACAGGGAATTCACGAGCGAAGACACTGACACGGAAGACAGTTACAGAAATGCGAATCCTGGGCGACACGGGACAACCGACAGTAGGCTTATTTCTGACAAGGTGAAAATTAATGAAGGGAAACGGGAGAGAAATTGGCGCGTAACGCCTGTTATCATCGCATTGTCTTAATTCTTCCTAGAAAATTGCCTCCGTTATGGGACGTTAGAATCTGATGCACAGCCGACAAACTGCTAGGAAGTACGCGCGGGGTGTTGGAAACATGCTGGGAGATCGAAATCTTCTCTTACGAACGCAGAATGCGAAATAGAATCACTCATTCCAAGTACAGAACACAGAACAGAATGACTCTTCCGAAAGTGGATCGAAATATTCGAGTGAAATTTGCCACAGTGCTTACAGAACGTCTGAAGTGTTGAAGTTTTGTGGCTGGACACAACTGATGGCATTTCAGCACCAAGGAGAGGACCCCATATAGTGTTTCACCGTAAATGGCAGAATCACCAATTACGCTTTTGGACATCGACTTAAGCCACATAAACGCCTCGCAAATATGCTCCTCGCCCGTTTCGCCAATGTTTGATGAGTTCCCACTAAACTTTTGAAGGCAGATTCTCTTTATTGACCTGGAAACAATTTTTATGTTCTCTCCCGACCAATTTTCCCTCCCCGCCCGAGGCAGTTGTAGAGTCATTACCACAGAATCTCCGCAGAATCAGACAGCGAATGAGCTAAAACCATTAACTCCCTATGATTGACAACTAAGCCGACGATCTATGAAGGGATTGATGGTCCAACTGGGTCAACAGAATGGGCTGATTGAATCTGCAGTACGGGGCGCGTGTGTGTGGAACTAGGATATCTACGACTAGGACATATCTTAACATGTATCGTTAGGTACGCTTCACATGATAAACCATTTCTGAGCTATTGTGCATGTCCATGGTCACATTTGTCTATGTCTGGCTTGCCTTTGCTTGCAAAATGATAAGTTTTTATCATAAATCATCTTACCATAGTAATCACAGAAGAGTTGACTTCAGAAAAGTGCAGCTTTTATCTTGTTTCGTTCAAACGTAGCCCGGAAAGGTCACGCAAAAGAAATACGTAATTGTTGAGGCCTTCTTTCCATTAATTCTATCTTGGTGACAAGAGCTAGCTCAAGTGAACGAGGATGT
Organism: Branchiostoma belcheri; assembly: GCF_001625305.1. Taxonomy (NCBI): domain Eukaryota; kingdom Metazoa; phylum Chordata; class Leptocardii; order Amphioxiformes; family Branchiostomatidae; genus Branchiostoma; species Branchiostoma belcheri. The sequence continues at coordinate 3,398,154 of NW_017803824.1, read as the reverse complement.
TTTTGTTTATAATTTGGCACCTGTCAATAACTTGATACACGAAGTTTTAGTAACGTTAGACTTCGTGACAAACAGAACAATTGTATCAGCCTCAACAACCCACAAAGACATGGCTTATACGGCACGGTTACGTCAGAAATCTGAACGACTGAATTTCATATTTGTTGACATTTCATTATAGCGAGTACATGGTATGACTCAAAGTTACACACGGGTTCTCTCTAGAGCCAAATCCTGCTAAAGCCGCGCATGCCTTTCCGTATTACTCGGTGGTAATAAATGACGACTGGGAGATTTATGTGGAGTTAGATGGCTATTGTCTAGGCCAAATGCGTTCCAATTTCCCAAAAATATAATATTCGTCCGTAGCAAAAAAATCGATATGAGAGATATGACTAGATGATATTTGCGGAAAGCGAAATTAATCCTCCAGACCAACCCGGGTCCATTTCAAGTAGGTAAGATGGCGGCTCCGGGCGCCATTTTAAATCCCATCAGGCGCCGGGGCACACAAGCTAGCTGCCCAACTTTGACAGCTCCACCGGCGGGAGCGTTTTCTTAGTCTCCACCAGACTCCTTTGCAGGTTGAATAAATAGTAGAAATCGGCCTAAACAGGGGTTTTTAATCGGCCAGAGATGTTGGCCGGCCAGAAAGGGTCCAATTTGTCTCCTCTGGCCAAATAAAACCCCTTTTTAGGCCGATTTCTACTATCTATTCAGCCTGCAAAGGAGTCTGATGGAGACTAGTGTTTTCTGTCCTCGCGGTGTGTTTGTAAATTTAATTCTTTATTAACATACCAGACATAACAGACAAACATGGCATACAATGTTGCCTGAATGGCGTCGATATTTACATGTTTACAAAGTGTTAAAATATCATATATTTACAAAAACTATAATAACAGTACAGTAAGTGTACAACCCAAATACTACGGTAGACATACATCACAAAGTGGGTCAGTTCTCTCTGGGGGAGTCCGATAAAAAGAGAAACTGCAGACTGGGCGAGGTTTCCACAGATCTCGTAAAAACGTTCTATTATCTTTCTCCACAGCATCGGTAGTTTCTGCGTTAAATAATTTAACTCCGCCGCACTCAATACGACGTGAAAAGTAAGGTGATTACCTCCTGTGCATGGCTGTCGATATTCCTATAAATTAATTTGTGCCTGAAGGTCCTAACAGCCAGATGCCTAGTAGGGCGTCGTTACATTTGCTACATCTTAGCGCCTACTTAATTGATACATTGTAAATGTGGCCAGTTAGTACGGCCTGTTTTAATGTGGATAAAACGGCCTGGCACAGTTTTAACGACAGTCAGAATGCCAACATCAGCGTTTTCATTGACCTCTTAACAGATCCATCAATGGCTCCCGCTTGTTTTGTAGCGTTTTATACGTCTTTCTGAAGACTAATTTCGCTGGTGGTGAAAAAGCGTGCCAAAAGAGAGCTGTACGATCAAAACACTATAAAAGACTTTCAGAGCAACCATGATCTGACAAAATTACGCTTTCATCCTAAAATTTGAATTGAATTGTTCACAAAATATCGCAGTCTAAGTCACACACCGCAACAACACGAGAGCTCCACAGCGTTATGCAAGGTTCCCCATTATCCTTCAATTAACGTGACTGACGCTTCAATTTTACCTCTCTTAAATTTACGACGTGGGACGACAGTCAAACTGCCTTTACTCATTTAGTTTGATTGGTCTGGTAGAACAAAACGTACGGCCATCATTAAACAAAGGGAAAAAACGACAAGGGCCAACACACACACGATATATTCATAAATGGTATATACGAGTATCATATCATTGAAAACTCAACGACTTGGGGTAATGTTGTATGTTTAATGGTGGAGTACTGTGTAGCATCATAACATACAAAATATGTCTCTTTTTTTATAACCGTGGCACATAACAGTCTTACTAAATAAAGCTCAGCCGGAATCTACAGAAAATATATGAAAACTGCCTCTCTGGAAAATAAAGTGTAGACACCCTGTAGTTCTCCTGCGTTCCTTCGCTGCGTATTGCCGCCATTCACTTGATCCCCGCAAGGGAAAGGCATCCCCGTACATGGTACTTGTACTCGTATCCAGCGAATGGCGCGGTCTCTACATCCATAAAAACGTACCCTTTTACAGTCTGATCCGCCTATCAATCTGGCGCTGTACAGATACCTGTGCAACTTTGGGAAATTGAGCTCCGGGTTTCGTTCTGCCTCCTTATCTGTAACTACACCATCAATTCAGTCTTCCAGTAAGAGGGACGCTGTGTATTTCTGACATGGATGTCGGTGGTATTCAAAAGTGTCATAACATGGCAGAACTAAAATTGGTACCTGTAACGATAATAGTTCTACTCTACATTCACTTAATAATGTAGAATGGATCAGTGTTCTAGAATTGTTGGCACACACTGTAACTTACAATTGTGGATTACACTACGGTATATAAGAAATTCTTGAAAAATGTGAAATTGAAAATGCCTACATCAGAATATGTGTGTTCATTAAAAGCACAAATATTTGTTAAATAAGACTTAATAAGTAGTAAAGTTGCGCCGAGCTAAAATCTTGCTAGGCCAGGAAAATACAATAAATCGTAAAGAAACGCAGCGTTGTTCTTACCTATATAGACTCGTGTAAGCTAGATAGCATTTTATATAGCTATAGATTATACATAGATAGAAAGATATATCCACTAAAGGTGAACTGAGGAAACATAGATATTAAGTACTGTAAAAACCAGATCAAATACTGTTTCGATTACCTTGAAAAATAGATTGATTGTCATGTTCCCTTTTCTTACTCTACTGTAAGATATCAGTTTTGATGGTACATAACATATACATGGATAGAGAGATACATTTGGCATAAAGGCATTAAGAAATATAAAGGCATTAAGAATTGTAAAGGTCTGATATAGTGACTTGTACCTTGGGGAAACAAAGCGCGTGTAAATGTATTTCTAGATCTTGCTGCAAAGTATTGTTTTGTGCCTTGAATAGTTCAGACATAAAAGAAAGTGTGCAATTCCGTAATAAACACATTATTCTACTCTGCAAAAAGCAAAAACTATTAAATTGTTGGCCCTACGGTGCCAACTGGATAGTGGTGGCCAATCTGATAGTTTCTTGCCCCCGCCAAATTGTATCAAAATAATAAAGTTAGTAAGCAAGGTATTTCCCTGACTGCTCAAACTTTTCTTAACCTATCTTGTATCATGACCGGCACTTTATACGTCTCTGAACATTTGAAGAAGTTAAGAGATTGTATGAAGCCCTAAGGCCGTCTATCCGGTGTCCGCCTGTCCCTGTCCCGTCCCGCCCTGTCCCGTCCCGCCCTGTCCCGGGACCGTCCCTTCTGTGCGGGACGCTCAGGCCGTTTCTCTACCGGAGGCGGCTCATCTACATATTCATTCCGGGGACTGGGGCGGCTCCGGGAGGCTGGAGGCTTCTGGGGAGCCGGGGGAGACTGGGTAGCTGGTGGAGAATCGCGTACAACATCAGTATACGAAAAAAAGATTTAAGTGCTCGTATCTTTGGCTGTCTTAGGTACAGGAAGTGTACAAGTAGATTAAAAACCAAGAACATTTTACAAGCTTGTAAAACGTCCTTGGATTAACAGAATGTGATCCACTAGCCAAAATAAGGAAAGAAACGTTGCGACATGCTGGAAAACACTAACATTTTTTGAGCACTCTTGATCCCTTGTAACCCGCACGAAGAAACCTACATGTAATCTGTTCTTACCTACGACAAAGACAGAGCGCTCGGCGGGTTCCTGTTCATAGGCCGTCGGCTCGTGCTGAGGACAAACAGAACTTTGGATTAGCTACACAACCCGTACCCTCATCATGCTGTCTGGATTGTAGTGCTGACACATAGCTGTTCTAGGTGGTCTGTAAACCTGACGAAGGCGATCGAACTTCAATAACGTCTTCTCCTCGGTAACATATTTTAATTCCCTCATTGTATTTCATTAACTAGTGCTCAATGTGTTTTCTTTTCGTACTTAGTACACTTTGTACACCCCTGGACACGTACCTCCTACTCTCCAAGCAGAGGTTTGTGCTTCGGCTTTTTTTTGCGCGTTTTAGGTACTTAATCGGACTCTCTTTTACATGTATGTACTGCAGCTGGTATCTTTTTCGGCAAATGGTAACTGTCCAGGTAATTGATACTGCCTTCCCAATTTGATACAGTCTTTGTCCGAAAGGTTGGTTTGTATATCACGTACCTCCCTTGCGTCCCCGTAACAGATGCCGAGACAGCAGATGATGGAGATGAGGAAACACAGGATCATCTGGAAGATGCCGAGCAGGAGGGTGATGGAGAACATGGCGACGGTGACGCCGTCACACAGGCCGGAGGAGTGGGTGCAGTGTTCCCGCCGCATGAGCCCGATCAGCGCCAGCACCCAGCACAGCGTGCACAGGATCAGGCTCAGCACCGCGAAGAACAGCAGGGTCGTCACCTGGGGGAGGGCAACATGTACAGAACTACTGAATCGCCACATCACCATGGCGATGCCAAGGCTTATAAAACAACAGAAGCCTCAACTAGGTGATGCCAGTAAAATTTGTTTTTGCAAACTCTTTCCTAATTGGGCTAATTGCAAGTAGAAAAAGAATATTTGATAATGGGACTATAACAATAATAATCCTTAAATTATAACCCCTGAACCTATACAGAATCTAATTGCGGCCTTAAAAGACAGTCATTCTTACACTGGACTTCTTCTGGCTTTAAATCGTAACAGGTTGTGACAGAAAGTTGGACTCACCAGACATCTGCTGGTGGGTTTGTTACCGGTTCCGATACAGAAGGCTCCCGTCACCACAATCTGAGGGGCAGAAAAATACGTCGTACGACAGGTACACGACGAGTATACGACAAAAGAAAGCGTTGAATCATATATATCTTAGCTGTATCTTTCCATGCACAACTTTTCCATCATATTTCTGTCGAGTGTCGACACTATCTTCCGACATACAACTATTCAAGGGTCGCACTTTTCTTTTTCTGTACATAATTCATAATGTTTGCATTTACATCTGTCCAATGTATATACGTTATGTTGTTCTTATTAGTCTTCGGAAGGATGACAAGGATCACCTGTTGTTTCACCGCCTCCAAAGATGCAGTAATTTTGAAAAGATAAACGAAGAAACAAACAAACAAACGAACTCACGATGATGCCGCTCCATATCGGCGCGGCGAAACTGTGGATGTGATGTTCCCCGAAGAACAGCCCCACCACCCCGAACACGATACTCAGCAGCCCGGACACCAAGATGGCGATCCCCAGGCCTCTGACGTCATAACGGTTGTACACGAAGACCATGGTGCACTGCGGACTGAGAGAGAATGTAAACTGTGTATCGGCATCAACGTGAACACGAAATATTATATCAGGCAACAGGATAAAATTCTTAGCGTGCACGTTGACATTAGCCTAGGTGCCAGACTGTTACCAGGACCCCGGCTAAAGTGCCAACATGTCCCGGAGGAAATTTTACCATAGACACTCATCAGTTAGACCCTTACAGGTTTAAGTGATGGGCTTGCCCCGAAAGCAGGCTGGCATGATCCAGGCTAGTTGAGATCTGAATGCTCAGCCCACGTCAGCCAACGTGCTACAAGAGAGACGTCTAGCGATATGTTTGCGAACTACGGATTCATTTTGCAACATGGTCTGGTGTTCTAAGATAACACCCAGCCAGACGCAGCTGTTCCAAAAGTACACAAACACTTATCGGCCGCGGGGTTACAGGTCTCAACTGGAGGGAGTTTCCAAATAAAATCCAAGCTGAAGTACAGTCCAAGGTACACAGTTGCCACGGGCAGGGGGGTTATGTGCAAACACAAGGCGGGGCTGACTTTGACCGTGGAACAATGGAGCGTTTCATTGCGTCAATAAATAAGAACCTTGCTTGTTCTGTTGCTTTGCCTATTGTCATCTTTATTGATCGTTCGGATATGGCTGTTTTGTAGCATGCTACGATTAGCCAAATAAGGTTCTTAGAGATACATTACATTACTTTAGACTATCTTGACATTGTACCCGTTGAAATAAAATTGAACCTAGTTTACAGTCCTAAATACACCAAAGATGGTCAGGAGTGGGAAATAAAGTACAATCCCTTCCACCCCAGGCCAGTGTGCACATTCTCTATGACACAATATTTCGTCTGCACCCCCCCCCCCTTCCTGCACTTCTTGGACTGGTACCAGGAGACACCCAGCCTCTCCCATCTGGAAGAAATGATGTGCCCAGGGGAGTCCGTAAACTAACATAATCCCCGGATAAATTATCAGTAGCGATTTCTAACGACGCGTGACCGTTCTATTTTCTAACACGGTTGTAAACCTGACAAATCCTCACGTTTTATCTCTGAAGCCTGTCTACCAGCTAACCTCTGAATGAAGTTGGCCGCCGTATGACTTTCCCTTTCCCGATATGACAGGCGACAAGATGGCGTGCGTGTTGGTATGTGGGGCCCTGGCCTCGCTCTGCTATCCGAGAGACTGTTTATAACAACACAACCCTACCAGTAACCTTTCCGTTACACTGGCGGCGCTCACAACACATATCGACCGACGCTACAGGCGGAGTGTTGGTGCTACACAAGTCAAAACAACTCAGAGTAACTGTACTGAAATGCTAACACTAATAACATAACAGTAGTAAATCTCGTGATTGTAAAATAATATGGTTGTACACTGACCTGTTTCATACACTGCTGCTGTCTGGAGAAAAGAGACGACTCAGAGGGTCTATCCCAGCTACAAACGCAGTCATACGCTGTCCTCCTTGGATTTTAGCACAAAGAAAGGCCGCTTCTTTGGTTGACCAGTGCCTGAAGCCGACTGTTGTTTGGAGATCTTTGGATAAGAAACAGTTGAGCTGGCGTCCCACCCAGGCCGGCCTCAGTCCTCAGTATCCACCCACCCGCGCTGTACACCAGTGAGTCAGGTTAGAGCCGGGGGAGTCTCAGTGATAAACCCCGCCAAACACGAACCGAAGTAACCCTCAAGTCTAGTCCCTAACGAGAATCAGGCTGGGTCACATGTCAGAGAGCGCCACAAGCCTGTAGTATATGTCCTGCGCCTGAGGGGAGCGTCAGCTAAAATAGGCCGGTATCGTGCCGCGGATGCCAGCGATCAAAATAATCAACAGAGCGCGCCGTCCGGGCCGTGGGACGGACGGGAAATGAAGCCCGTCATGTTTGACCTTATCGTGGTGTAGCCATGTTGTTTTGCAGACTTTGTGTTTGGCGGAATTCCAAGAAGCTTGACGTGGGTTTAAGGAAGTGTAAGGAACACCGCCGCCCCAGGTGCGGCTGGATTAAGTTGAAATAGGATTAAGAAAGCGCGTCGCCTTGTGTAAGAATACATGTACACAAGGCGGCTCTACTTAACTATAGAGTGATGTGGGGGAAAAAAACTAGAGTTAACTTTTATATAAACATGCTCTACACCAACCCCTGTCCGCTCAAATGATCGGCACCTGTATCTAGCAACCTGCTTGGTGTAGTACTCAAACTATCGCTAGAGGTCGCGATTTCACTGCAGTTACATCACTCCAAAACGAAAATGCATTCTACATCGTATGACAAATATCTTTCTAATACCCTCTTCATACGACAGGCGGAATGTCATCTGAATGAAAATTCTTCGTCTATTCCTGAATATTTGAAGTGCATTCTACATTCAGCCGGCATTCCGACTCACTCCGCCTCTGGTGTGGATGAGACAAATAACTAGGGTTTCCCACTGCTATATCGGTTATATCAAGGTGTTGAAGCTCCTCGGATTTCCCGACTGATGTAACGCAATTTTGCCAGTTCTTCACTCGGCCTGGTTCTGCTAGATTCCTGCTGATTCAGAATATTGATTCAGAAAAGTGAGAAGGTCAATGTCGTATGACGTAAACGTATCTCCATCAATGACGACTTTCGTAGGAGGAGCGCGAACTTTAGGAACAGAAATAGACACCTGTAAGTGAGGACCTGCTTTCAAGATTCACCATCAAACGACCCATTAACCACCAAAAAGAGAACCCAGGCAACGTCAATGGCGCATTACTGGTATTCTTCAACCCCATAAAGACGATAACTTGCTAAAACACGTGTTGTTAAATATAACATTACACAAGAGGTCGTCCGATCAGACCTGGGGTGAGCTCGCGTTTTCGCCACTCAATCGAGTGCTTCGTGTTGCGAACTCACTCAGTTAAAACAAGGTCATCTCACTTGGAGATCACTGAACGCGGGATGCCCTCCCACTTAAACTTTACGTGCAGCACATGTACGGATGTTTCCTACCGTTATCTTCCGTACTTAACGACATGAGGGGGAGGAAAACAAAACCAGCCGTAAAGCACAGATGCACCCGTGTGTTATCCGCGTGACCCAATATCTGTCACACCTCAGGCTCTTCAGTATTTTTCCCAGGTAAAACAATTATCTAGCACTAGTTCTATCTCTCGAATTGAATGAATAAATCTTTATTGCATATTCATGCCCGGGTGGGCTAAATGCACATGTGACCAAAAGTAGGTCTAGAGGATATACTAAGCCACTGCATTCTAATGATATTTATATCTAATGAGCTTAGGCAAACCTTCTATATTGAAACATACGTGTTCTTACCTTTTTACCATTACTAAGAAACGAGAAGAAACCGAATTTACTTAATTGTAGCTACTTGAAGATGTATATATGTAACGTTATTTGTATTCCATCCTTTTGTTGTGCCCTGTACTTAACCCAGTGGGTATGTGTGTACAATAAAGGTCTTCATTCATTCATTCATTCATTCTAATGCTTAGATTGAATTCCCCCTAACGCGTGTCTGTAACAATGTCTTCGGCAGCAGGACGGGGCGATATGCGTCAACAACACCCCAGGGACCAGGGACATCACGTGTAAAACTGTACAGCTTCAGAAGCACAACACTCGGTACCATATAACATGCACATATATGGTCACAGAATGTCTGAATGTTTTTGTGTATAGTTAATGTATTCAGTAACATACATGTATATGCCACTGAGTGTCGTAAACACCGGATAATAGATATAGAGAATGGATGTACGATTATTCATTAAGTATGTCAAGTCATATTTATTTTATTTTACCAATCTTTTATTTGATTTCATATCTCATTTCATATCGATCGTGTTACATTGTCTTACTTTGTCGTTTTTTTCCATTATATTCTTTTATTCATTATATTATTTCAAGTCGTTTTCTTTCATTCTATTTCTATGATAGGGCTCTCAAGAAGAAAACTATAGAAGCACAGTAAAGCGATTATCCTGGTGGCAGAGGTTCAAAACGTGGTCACGTCAGAATGATAATGAAACTTGAGTGCCACAGGCTCTACACGTGGCACTTACAGAGTTGCAGGAGTACTGTACATCAAAGGTAGTAGCAGACAGGGAGAGTGCCCACCATACATGTGGCACTTCTGGGGACTAATGGACATAATACGTTTCAATCCACAAAATGTCAAGTCTATCATTCAACTCTCTCTCTTTTTTAAACCGACCAATTTCAGCGCAAGTGCTTCTTCAGGCTGATTACGCAGTTCATATTAAGTGATAGGCCACGTTCGGTCAAAACCGCTCAAGTAAGCATGATTCTTGAACTAAATCATAAGTGTAAAGTACTGCATAATCCAGATGTTGTATTCCTTTGTTATTTTCGTATCACAGATCTTGTACATGACCATAATGCTATCTCCAATAAGACATGACAAAACGCAAAGGATACAAACACAGACAGATTTCGATATGTCAAGCTACATGCACTTCTCTCAAGTACACACTTTGACACAGGCCGGCAATCGCAAGAAGTAGACCGCAGACAGATGTCTAAATTGCCTCATCAATCACGAGTACTTAGAAGTGGTACATGTACGATGTGCCCAGGCTCTTGGACTGATAGCATCACTTCTTCCATGGCGTAAAAAGAAACGCAGTGGGTACGTGTGAGTGTGTGAGGTCGTGGCTATGGCACCCAAGCAAATTTGGCTCAATTCAAATCGGACGTGTTGATTTTGATAATGTTGCATTAAATCAACGCATACATGGTCAAATTGTTCTGGTTTTGTTCCTTCTATATATCATATATTTTTGCGTTTGATGATGGAAGTCTGAAATCTTCAAATGCACGTGACTTCATAGACGAAAAAAGGCCCAAGTAACCTTAATTGGCACGCGCTTGTTGACGACCAATTGTCACATTCTAGGTAACATCAGCGGTGAGCTTCAGTGTTTTTCACGTGCGGAGACATATGAGTTAGCACACTAGCTGTATATACCCTGACTGACCTCGCCTTTGGGCTGCTAATGACGATATTCTAATTTCAAACACCGTGACTTGAAAGCAGAGCCGGGCCTGAGTGGCCACTGCACGCGAGCTAACACACCGATAGTGACTGGTCACGTTATAGGCAGTGTGGTACAGCCGGTACAGGAGAGCAGCGATGTCTTCACGTGCGGTGACATATGAGTTAACACGTAAAGAGATCCCAGCTAGTCAAACAAACCTTACATGTACCTACACAAACATTATGCGGCTTCAGAGCAGGGCCCGACTATAACCACCCTACGCACGCACCCACTCCTGATGATTACGTATAATGGCCATCTGACGCGCACGTTCCAGGTAGTGTGGTCAAGACGGTACAGGAGCGCAGCGATGTCTTCACGTGCGGTGACATATGAGTTAACCTGTAAAGAGATCCCAATTAGTTTAACGATCTGCTTTACATGTATGCACACAGATATTACGGCTTCAGAGCAGGTAGTTAGTGTTGTCATGGCATAGTCATAGCACAGGTGGGCACCGACGATGTCTTCACATGTGACAACATTTTTGTTAGCCTGTAAAGAGATCCCAGTTAGTCTCATAAACCTTACATGTACGTACACAGTCATCATGGCTTCAGATCGCTTCAGATCAAGGCCTTTACCATGCGCTCATCTACCATCGAGAATGACAAGTCACGTTCTAGACAGCACAGGTGTGTACTGATGTCTTCACGTGTGATAACATACGTGTTAACGTGGTATACTCCTCACTGCGTAAACACTTCAGAGCGGCGTCTGAGTGGCCTATTACGCGCTAATCACCCAGCCAGCGTGTTGGGTTCTAGTGGTGCGGGGGAGCTCGAGTGAGCACACTGTCCCCAGATTGCCTATAACTATGTACAGTGCGTGCGATACTTGACTGAAGAGTCTGTGAAAAATAAGTCTATCCACGATACAAGGCCCATTATTTTTATTTTTGCAGACAAAAATACAGCAGCACGTGTGCGTCAAACCGCGCAAACAGCGTACTTCAGTAGAATGTTGGCAGTAGAAGCTTTTTTTGGTGTCATTATCTTGTCCTACGAAGCTAGAGTGTTTTGCAACATCTAACAATGCATCTTTGTTGTGTTACGAACCCTACTGGCACCAACAGTTACTAACAGTCTCTCCAGGATTCGCTACACAAAACCTTTTTAGGCGGCAGTAACTTAGTAAATTCATGTTTACCAGCCACAAACATGAAGATGCAGAAATTGAAGACTATGCATTGGTAACCATAACACAGGCTATTTCAGCGATTTCCTGCAATAACATACCAACAATAGTCCCACTTAAACAATCCTTCATGAAAATGTCGCGGCGATGAAAAGATTATTGTGTTATGTTCCCAGACCTAACAGTGCAAATGTATCTGACCTTCCGCTGCCGGTGTCTATATTATTGTGCCCTTTCTTATAATCTGCCATGAGTCTATTTTTATAACGGTACGTTGATCACGATGTCTTCACGCGGTCACCTCATGATCAGCACTGTAACAATAACAAATGACGTAAGATATATATATACTGTTTGAACAGTTAACTTGGCTTGTTACCCAGACGTGCCCTACTGTTGATGTACTAGCAACAAGTGTGTACAGATTCATTTACATCGGCCAAAGGCAGGAAACTGTTCGGTTCTCCGTAACAACAATCCCTATCCCTAAGTCACTCGCCTCCTCAACTCTAACAATGGTAAATAATACCACTATAATTATTTAATTTTACTATATCGTATTTCACTCCCTTTCTCTCTCTCTCCCTCTAAATAAAGAAAGGTAAATAAAAATAAAATAATAATAAGTCGAATGTCTGTCTATGTTTTGATGTTCTGAAGGATCCAAGTGAAGTGCTTATTGCTGTCTAGTCTAGGTTGTTGATGTTTTCAGATACAAGGCGAATAATCTGTCATCCTGTCAGACAGTAGAACCCTAGACATGACCGTCTAGTCTCACTGTTGACAAAATGTTCAGGGGTGATGAAAACCTTGTTGTTTGCAGTATTCCGTAACGAATAGATAGCTTTGGAAATGCCGCGTATAATCTATGTACAATCCTATCTTCCAATTTTGCATTGTTTTAGATTAATAGTGAAACCCATGCGCCAACTTGTTGAAGTGTATTGATGACAAAAACCCCGTGACATCTTGCTATTTCTGAACGCGATGCATTGAAAACTTAGCCGGACAAAAATGTAATTTCATAAATGTCAGAACGCAGACCAATCATTCATCTAAGGCATATCTATAAACAGTAGGCGAACTTATCATGAATAAATGATATGTCTAAAAATCAAGATTTTGTAAAAAAAATTATAAGTTACCCGCCCCCCACCCTCCCCAAGCCTAACCCCCGACTTTCCACACTACCTTGACACTACATATATAGCCCCAATTTACTCTAACACAAATTTTGGCAATTTTCAACATCATTCAAATCGAAGTGCTTGGAAGAGAACGTGAAGAATCCACTTCTGCGAAATGCAGTGATTACCAAATGCTGTGCCCTTATGCAACTACTGGTGCCAACATGCGTTTTATTGACACTTTAGCTTGGCTCAGACACGATAATGGCAATGTAGGAGTAACATGGATTGTGTTACAGTAAAAAAGCTCAGAGTAGCTTACTAAGGCTTCCTGTATGTATGCCAGAGTGTAGAAATGGACTACAGTTGTACGTGCAGAAAGGTCTGCCAGTCGTGATGTAGTACGTACGCCTAAAGTGGTTTCGAAATATATTGCATAAGTTACATCTTTTGTGTATCAGGCAAAGGTATGATTAGCGTCATTTATCTGTCATTAGATTCGGTCCTACATCCGGGAACGTTTTCATCCCCTTCATTGCATTTTCCAAGAACCTTGTCACGACTAAACTTCTCTCATTTCAACGTCCAAAGCCAAATATTTGTGCCTCATTTCTGTTACGATATTGCGGAATTGTCATGTTCTATTCGCAACAGGTTTCAGTGGAAAAATGAAAGATTTTGAAAGGACTGTCAAGAAACAACAAGTCGATAGTTTTGGCCCAAACGGCGCGTTATTTGTTAATGGAGCCGGCTTATGTTGGCTTCTACAGGCTTCGGCAATAACCCAATGATATCCCACTTCAGGCACGCTGCATGGAGTGTGCTCTTCTCATTACCTATGCGCCGTCTCCTAGGTAACGCAGTCATTATGCGCGAGCTCTTTTATACTTATTAATGTATTTTCTAGCCAGCTCATAAAAGGGGCATAGCTTCTGACTTTGGGGCAACACACTTCTCCGAGCTGTTTGCGAGAAGGATGAGCGACTCGGTGAAATATCTCGCCGCCCGCACGGTGTCTTCCCGCCTGCCAGCGGTCGGCGGACAGTCTGACAACGTCTCCTCGGGCGAGGTCGCCACCAGCCCCGAGAACATGATTCCAGTCGACTCGATGGTCTGCGGAGTCCTGCTTTCATTGCTGACACTGTTTATGCTGGCCGTGAACGGACGGGTTATTCTAGCGTTCATTTTGGACAAGAAGCTCCGGTACCCTAGTAACCTACTCGTACTGAATCTGTCGGTGTCGGACTTCTTGTTCGGTCTGCTGTCTCTCCCGTTCCTGACTGTGAACCAGGTGACGGGCCGGTGGGTCTTCGGCCAGACCGCCTGCTCTCTGTGGCAGTTCGTCACCCTGTGGATGAGGTGTGAGTCTGCCTTCACCTTGGCGCTGGTCAGCTTCGACCGCTACCTGATGGTGAAGCGGGCGGCGCAGTACCGCCGGAAGACCCGCCGAACAAGCACGTTTGTCCTGCTAGCGAGCAGCTGGGTGCTGTCCTTGGTGCTGACGGGACCTGCCGTACTCGTGTGGGACGTCCTCCTGGCCAAGGGTGTTGTGTGGGAGGAGAGATGTCTGACAGACTTTGTGTTGGAGGCTCCGGCCTACAACATGTTTCTCCACATCCTGATGTTGCTGGGACCCAGCGCGATCATGACGTTCTGCTACGTACAGGTCGTGCGCGACCTCAAGAAGCGGGCCAAGCGCCGCGCTCTGAACAAGTCGCCGCTGCCGGTCCGAGTCGGGCGGTTTGAAGACAAACATGCGACAAACGAGACACCTGAAGACAAGGAGGACAACACCACAGAGAAGTCTAAGACACCGCCGCCAGCAGTACGGCCTTGTCGGCTGGAAAAGGTGGACGTCTTAGTGACCATCGCCGAGACGAAAGACAAACGCCTGGGAACCTACCCGAGCTTTGTCGTGGCAAAGGCCATAGTGGATAAGAAAGGCAATCCGAAATCTGCCTTGAAACAGCAAAACAAACAAGAGACTGCTGTGGACACAGTGAAAAACTTTGCAGGCCTTCCGTTTCGAAAAAGGACTTTAAGTATGGAGTTTAAAGTGTCTCGGACGGTAGGACTTCTGATATTTGTGTATATCATAACTTGTGCCCCCTTGAGCATAGTGACAGTTGTGATGGGGATTTTTAAAAATTTCGTCACGTCTTCACTGTACAAAATCCTGTTCGTCGTCATGGCAACCAGCGGGGCAGCCAATCCGGTGATCTATGCGTATCGTAGTCCACCAATCAGAGAGCATCTTTTGAGTGTGCCATGTAGAAGACGTGCATATAACAGCACAAAGTAATGGCAAAACCGTAAGAATGTTATTCATTCATTTTCGCATGCACTAACTTTATCATGTTAACAGCACAAAAAAGGCTAAGGCTTAATTGTTTTGGACGTCGTGCTCATTTTCTTAAGTAATTACATTTATGGAATAGTTTTCTTGTTGCTACTACTGGTATTTCAAAATTAATGTTTCCAGAATTGGTAGAAATGTAGACAAACTGTTTGAGGAATAAATATACAAAGATTTATTGTGCTTGTGTTTATTCTTCCATTCCTTATACATATATTTTATTCCGTCATCATGTGAATCCAACACTTAACAGTACATTTCCACAATGTGTAATTACAGGCAAGGTCTTCTATTCCACCATATCTTGGAACAAACCTAAAAATATACCACTCCAGATGGCACAGTCCTCTCAATCTGCCGTCTAGACTAATGCATTTTAGAAAGCAACAGCTTTTCACAAGAAGGCGTGAACTTGCTTTTTCCTAGAATAGTGTTTAATATTAAACTCGATCGAGTCAAGTGCGTCAAACCTCTCACAGCGGGTTACATGGCGATCGCGGAATGAAAGGCTCTTGGCCGGAGTCCCAGCAGCTACAATGTCATTCGGGAAATGAACTTTACACCTATTTCTTTACTCAACTCAGGGAAACATCATCAGTAACGTTACTTAGCTTAGTTCAGGATGGGACGTACAGTTGGACCTTCCACCTTCAGGGAGAGAGATACCCTGAGAACATTTAAATTTAAGAGCCCACGTAGCGATCCATTCCGGTGTTTCAATAGTGTATCAAACATATAAATGTTGTTGTACCCAGCTTTCGCGTAACGTGGAGAACTGCTGTGTTACGGCTAGATACTGTTTGCTGGTTATGCAAACAAAGAATGCGGTTCTTGACCTTTGCAAATACAATTCTGCATCAGTGATAGAGCTTTTCATGGATAGATTTGTCTTTTCTTTCCTCTGTACTGAAATCCATGACTTCAGTGCAGCGTCCTATCACTATAAACCCCACCTTTGCTAATTTACATATCTCTTTTAGGTGTGTCCATTAACATGTTCTTCTAACCTAAAAAGGAAGTCGTGCGGGTAACTCGTTTGATTCATCAATTTGAATCGCACATGTGGAAACAATTAGCTATGTTTCCTGAAGACACGATTGGTCTTATGCACGAGTGATTACCTAGATGTATTATATCAAATAACTGTTATATAAAATCGTGCGTGGCAGATTTTGTGATGAAAGTCAATTATTGTTATATGGTTCCGTTCATTGATACGCAGTCTGCGCCTGGAGTCGTGACAGTTATTTTCACTCTGTTAAACTCGCCTTTCCGGCTGTCGTGATCTTTCTGTTGTTTACAAACTCTGATAGGAAAGGGAAGTGTAGTCACATAGAAGGGCACGTGGCCGTGTCTTGATTGAAATGTGGTATTATTTTGCAAAGATTTGTAATTAGTTCCTGTCATGAACATTTTCCAGCAAAGAGTCTTATTTATCCAACAGCAGGCATTGCCGTTTTTCACCATTTGGAGATTAATTGCACTTGTGTGGTATTATGCATTTCAATACCCTGGCGTCTTATAGCTCTACAATGGTTACAGTCATTTTTCTGAACTGTCAGCCTTTGTTTAATACATCTGTGAAGTAGCATTTACGTTCTAGTACGCCTCGAAGAGTTATCTGAAGTCGACAAGCACATGTAGGTCTTCGGTTGATTTCCAGCCCTCGTGTTATAAAGAACAGGCCGTTAGCGTACCTTAAGTAGCTAATAACCAAGCGGTCGTTAGCCTTATTGTTGTGTTAAACAGTCTTGCAATGAGAGAAGAGAGGGAGGGGGAGGAAAGTCAGACATTCTAACTGTAAGGCATGTGGGCGACTGTGAGCCCCCACACTTGGCTAATTACGCGCGTGTCCCGGTCTCATGTCTGTATCGTGCTGTGTCTTTCCGTTGGCATATGTGGGAAGCTGAGCACATTGCTGAGCACATACCTGTGATGAAGCGCCACCTGGCGGTTTCAGTCTTTCATACAATTTTAGTACTCAGTAGCAACACTGACAGCGCATATGCGTCTTAGAGGCATGCATTGTACATTCCTTTGTTAGGTCTTGCTAACGGTGTGGTACCAATGCTAAAACGCACTATATATGTGCCCTAACGAACTGCAGCACATGCCATTCACACTTTGTAAACAGACATACCCTATCAGTTATCGTACATTTTTTATTTCTCTTCACTTGTGCTAGTCAGTCTAATCTAACAAGAAAAGGTACTTCTTATACTTACAGATAGCATATTTACAGGTACAATGTGCAGTTTTACAGTTTTATCAAGAAAATACTGTGGTAGTAAAACTTTTTTTTTTCAAAATTTTAAACATTTACAAAATGCATCGTAGGAATAGCATTAGCATGACTACATCAAGTTCAGACAAAGTTTTTACCATGATAATGATTGCCCTTTGCTTTTCTACATGGCACACTCAAAAGATGCTCTCTGATTGGTGGACTACGATAAGCATAGATCACCGGATTGGCTGCCCCGCTGGTTGCCATGACAACAAACAGGATTTTGTACAGTGAAGACGTGACGACATTTTTTAAAATCCCCATCACAACTGTGACTATGCTCAAGGGGGCACAAGTTATGATATACACAAATATCAGAAGTCCTACCGTCCGAGACACTTTGTCCTCATTAGTTATAGTCCTTTTTCTGAACAAGAAAGCCGCGAAGATTTTTTCCATGTTTACAGTAGCCTTATGTTGCTCTTGCAGCTTCGGGACGTCTCTCTGACTGTCCGCCGTCTTTGCCACGGCAAAGCTCGGGTAGGCTCCCGGGCGTTTGTCTTTCGTCTCGGCGATGGTCACCAAGACGTCCACCTTCTCCAGACGACAAGGCCGTACTGCTGGTGGAGGTGTCTTAGACTTTTCTGTGGTGTTGTCCTCCTTGTCTTCAGGTGTCTCGTTTGTCGCATGTTTGTCTTCAAACCGCCCGACTCGGACCGGCAGCGGCGACTTGTTCAGAGCGCGGCGCTTGGCCCGCTTCTTGAGGTCGCGCACGACCTGTACGTAGCAGAACGTCATGATCGCGCTGGGTCCCAGCAACATCAGGATGTGGAGAATCATGTTGTAGGCCGGCGCCTCCAACACAAAGTCTGTCAGACATCTCTCCTCCCACACAACACCCTTGGCCAGGAGGACGTCCCACACGAGTACGGCAGGTCCCGTCAGCACCAAGGACAGCACCCAGCTGCTCGCTAGCAGGACAAACGTGCTTGTCCGGCGGGTCTTCCGGCGGTACTGCGCCGCCCGCTTCACCATCAGGTAGCGGTCGAAGCTGACCAGTGCCAAGGTGAAGGCAGACTCACACCTCATCCACAGGGTGACGAACTGCCACAGAGAGCAGGCGGTCTGGCCGAACACCCACCGGCCCGTCACCTGGTTCACAGTCAGGAACGGGAGAGACAGCAAACCGAACAAAAAGTCCGACACCGACAGATTCAGTACGAGTAGGTTACTAGGGTACCGCAGCTTCTTGTCCAAAATAAAAGCTAGAATAACCCGTCCGTTCACGGCCAGCATAAACAGTGTCAACAATGAAAGCAGGACTCCACAGACCATCGAGTCGACTGGGATCATGTTCTCGGGGTTGGTAGCGACCTCGCCAGAGGAGACGTTGTCAGACTGTCCGCTGACCGCTGGCAGCCGGAAAGACGCCGAGCGAGCGGCGAGATATTTCGCCAAGTCACTCATTCTGCTTCCTTCGTACAGAACCTGAGAGCGATATGAGGACTGGACAAGCAGTGATTCCCGTATGAAGATGTAGCATTTAAGTATAAAAGAACTCGCGCATAATGACCACGTTACCCAGGAGACGGCGCATAGGTAATGAGACGAGCACACTCCACGCAGCGTGCCTGAAGTGGGATATCAGCCGTCTGTTGCAGAAGTCTGCAGAGCACAACTTAAGCTGCTCCCATTAACAAATAACCCTCCGCTGAGATCAAAGTAGGACTGGTTTTTACTGACTAGGCTTAAGTTTTACTTTCTTTAGATAAACATCCAGTTACTCCTGGTTATGCAATAACAAATAGCAACAGTCTTTGACTCTTGACTTTGAAAGCAAGCAGAATACATTTTTAACATAGTTCTAATGGATATGGCAAATGGATTGAAAATAATTCCTATTACGTAACGGTTGCGTAGATAGATGCGCTGTAATTGGTATAGTATCCAACACATTTCTTCAAACAGTGCAGTGCTGGGTTTCGATTTGGAGTTTGTCTGATGGTACTCTATAATCTACAAAGCTACATGACATTTCGTTAAGTAATAGGACTATAGAAATACAAGTCAAGGTAAAGCTGTGTAAGCATTTAACTATTATGTAATGTACAATGCACATCGAGTCTCCGTATCACACATCTGCGGGAGATGTTTACCATGTCCTTCAAACGCAGCTGAACTTCACGGTCGTGACTGAAAGTCAGGGCCGCCAGAAGGCGACAGTTTAACTCAGGGGGCAATGTTCGAGGCCGAAGGAAACTTTTCGTGTTTTTCTGTCCAAAAGCACTCGATTGCAGGAAGTGTCTATCGATATCCGTCGTCTGGCTAACATTGTGTGCGGTGTAAAACAAAACATGATGGGAGATAGGACTATATTCTCTAAGTAAATAGAAGCCAATTTCGCATATTTCAAAGATATCCATTAAGATACTGGGAACGGCCAAACGTAGAGGTACAGCCTCTCGCTTCATTAATACTGTACTGATATGTGTTGTTCTATTTTTAATCGCTTCGGCATAAAACATAATGTACTCTCTAGCATCCGTGTATGGAAAGAATTAAAAGGACGCGAAAGGTGCCCTTGCATTTGGCATTTCTAAATACCTGAATACAGCAACCAGCAGACAGAGCAGAGGGCGATACAAATTTAGCCCAGTGATTACCCTGAAGGAATGGAGCTATAGGATGATTTGATTTAATTTACCTGCAAACTGGTAGTGAACGCTGCCAAGAGGCACAAGAGGTCACAGAAGTGCACATGTAGGGTTGCTGGGTGAATGTCAGAGTTATCGCCATTATGCAATTTGCATCTCGGCACGTAGTCAAGGTAAGACTTGGCCAGAAAGGTCACAGAAGTAAGATTATCGTTCAGCGGGAGGTTCGGGATTTCCGCGACATTAGAAAGAATTAACGTCAAACAAGCGGTTTGACAGGTATATGGAGCCTTTCATCCCGGATAGATGTGCGCATCTGTCACCTTTGTTGTCCTAAGATTCGTGTCGTGTTTTGAGTAATGGTAGAGCTAGAGGAGACATTTGAACGCGTTTCTGCAGTAACCATTTGAGCAGGGGTGAGACTTCGGATTTGAGACTGGTCTACTAACACATGTAGTGCCTGGTCCTAACCTTATAGCAGACTAGATAGTGTTGTTCTATTTCTCTGTGTGTATACACTCTCAATTAGCCTCCCAGCATCAATTTGCAAATAAATATGTTATCATTATTCAGTATGCCCTATCATTATTCATTATGCCCATTGCCGAATGCACGCGTGTTTTGGCATCGTGGGCTCCATATAAAAAAAGAGCAGTTCGTTAGCAACAGACTGTATTGTTACGTACTGCAACCGTGCAGGCAGATGTGGAAGGTCGTTTTAATGGGGACCTCTGGGAGGGAAGAGGTCGTTAAGAGCGAAACACCTGCTACAGATACCTCAGGGTAGATTATGTAAACATAATGCTCCCAGGCGTATTCATAGTGCGCTACAGGTCGAATCTATAGAAGTCGTATTGTATCTGTGAGTGCGTTCTTTGCATTGTGCTATTTGGAAAACTCTCTCGGCAGAGAGATGTGTTGAACAGAATTTATAGAAGTCGTATTGTAGCACTGGATGCATTCTTTGAAACCCTGCTACTTGGAAAACTCTCTCGGCAGATCGCAGGTTTCTAAGACTACCTGGGATTACTACAAGGTTTTGAGTCGTACGTCTGTCATCACACGTTAAGACATCGTTGTTACCTGAGCTGTAACACATTGCCCAGAACGTGACATGGCAATCTTCGGGGCTACTTAGAAACTTCTATCCACAGGCCCGTGTTATGAGCAGTGGGTTTCTTAAGTTTGAATCCACGAATTAAAGAGTGGCCATTATGTTGAACGTGGGGTTTTCAAACTTCGATAAAGGCACAAGAAGGAGAAGACTGATCGTCACTTAGGTGGTTTCACCCAGACATCACCCATGTGAAGACATCTGTATCACCGTGAGGCTTGTCCACACTACCCGGCACGTGATGTGTCAATCTCCGTGCGTTAGTGCGTGGGTTGGCGTGCGGAGGCCTTTGACTCTTCCCTCATCCCTCAAAGAAAGTCTGCCTCTCTCACGTGAACACATGTGTGTCACCTGTACAGACTCACCTTAGGCCACACCGTCTTAATTTTATGGATGACATCCGCGCGCGCATTGTTTTTCGCCTGTTTAAAAAAAACGATCTGGCCAGGCTCCAGACCTTGGTAGTCCATGGTAGGTAGCGACAATATGGAGTCAGTGGTAACTCTGGAGGATGGCACGTAGGCTACAGAAGTTCCACGACTCAAGAACTCAGTACATACGTACAGTGTCGGTCCATACATTCCACAAAAAGCCAGCATGTGCAGGTTTTTCGTATACGTCGATATGTACTGTCGCAAATTCACAATACCAGCTTGGTATTCCTGTGGTTTAGTAGCATTTTTATTTTATGTCGGAATTTTTAAATTCGTCCGCGCGCACTACTTTGGGGGTCTTCAGAGGATGTCATCCATAAAATTAAGTCGGTGTGGCCTTACCTTACTTTACCTTAACTATAACGTGACCCTCTCTCTCCCCCGTCCAGTGATCTGAAGAGCACGTCAGGCTTCCCAGACTACGGATGACTTCCTACACGTGCACACGTCAGCGTCACCTGTACTCTCCACAGTACCTGGAACGTGGCCTGGAAGTCTTCACGGGATGGCGCGTGTACTTAAGGACATCTCCTACCACGGCGCATGTGATGGACTCTCACACCCTTCTGCCAATCTAACTCAAGTTTTTTTCTAACTTTGAACTTCCGGCCGTGTCCCAGTAAGCTATAGAGTTGGTAACCAAACGGCTACTTCAGTGTGTTAAAGGTTAACTATCGTACTACACGCGAAGGCGTCCGTATCACCTGCGCTGCCCCACGTTACCTGCAGCGTGACCCGTCAATCTTGGTGAGCTCGTGCGTGAGAAGACCGGACTGCAGCTGGGAAGTTTGGCGCAATTGAAGTTCTAACGCTTCCGTCACTCAATACAGGCAGCACAATACTAGTAGGATGCAGATGAACCGTGTTGCAAGTGAATAAAAGAACAATACTTCAAAAGAGGTATCAAATCTTCTTCTGGTCGTGGAAGATGTTATGTACAATACATACAGAGTCACCACTGGACTGAACTATGCACTCTCTGATACTTCAACAAGGTTCTCTTCACACAGCGTTGTTTGCATGTACGTTATGTAAATTGATTAAGGATACATTTATCAATGGATTACTGATTGATTGATTGATTGATTGATTACTTTTTTTTGGTTGGTTTGTTGGATGGACGGTCAATTTATTGGCTGATTGATTAATTGCTGTGTTGTTGTAGTCCAATTGGCTGGGCTTCAAAGTTTTTCTTTTCAGGCTGTTGCACTTTGCCATTTACTGGTCGTGATCCTCATATAAGCACTGGATCGAATGTTAAGATGGGGAAGTATGGCATTTGTGTGCTCAAGCACTTTACGGCTCAACTTTCGTCAAAAAAAGCTTTACCTGTAACTGTATCTGTACAGCCGGTATAACCGCCTTCGGGGCGTCCATCATTAGTTGAACTGCGTGACTACCAGGCATTGCCGCAGGCATAAGTTACCGACATTATTGCCAAAAAGAGGATTAGTGTTTTTTTTTTTTAGATTTTAGTTTATGATCGAGTCACGCGTGTTTCATGAAGTGACCCGTGCCGAGAGAACACGTGGCGGATTAGTGAGACATTACCGCTATTCTTTCATCCACCTACGCCCACTTTCGAATTCATCCACGTTGCCTCGGACTGTCCTCCATTTTGGGGCAGAACTCGCGGCATTTGACTGGGACTTCTAACAAGACAGCAAATGGCAACCCCCAAATTAAGAAAACGCATGCTAGTCTGGTTCATTTTATACTGGAATTCCAAATAATATGCATCTACCAAACACAGATGAACTTTCAAGCTTACACTCTCTATGATGGTTTGTTGCCCCTTTTTCGGAGTTTTCTGCAGTACTTCTAAAGGTGGACATACTAAACAATGTACTTAGTTGCATTTGTTTTAACACCAGAAGAAAACATAAGCATATGTTTAAACACCAGGAGAAGGCATAAGATCGACACTTAGATACACTTTTTGATTTTTTTCTCCTATACTTTTAAAAAGTGTCACATGCACAGCCCTGGTAACCCATGTGTGATCTTCCCGGAACGTATCACGGCCATCGGAACGTGATGATTGGAAGATCATAACGCACGTGATATTATAGTGGTCTTCTATCGACACCGTGTTTTCGTATCAATCTTTGAAGTTGAAAAGTGTCACATGCACAGCCCTGGTAACCCATGTGTGATCTTGCGTATCACGACCATCAGAACGTGATAATTGGAAAATGGATAACGCACGTGATATTATAGTGGTCTTCTATGAACATCGTGTCGTTTTTTCAATCTTTGAAGTTTCATTCCCACGTGGAATGCGGTACGTCTGGTGCCGTGCACCGGCGGAAAGGTAATCCACTGTTACTCTCCCTCCTTCACACGGCAATGGCACGGAATCTTTCAACAAATTTATTGACAGTGACGTGCACCTTTCAGTGTCCGCTTCTGACGTCTTTGTTCTAAATCTCTGAAAGGTCGTTTCAAAACACACTTCCCACAGCCAGCTGGGTGTCTTATTTGTTGTGAAAAGCTAGCCTTGTTTGACGTCACCACCTGACGTGAAGATTTCTTCCACCAGACTTCCCGGTATAACACGTTCCCAGACGCACGTGTTGCGGGCTGACATTCTTGGGGCGAACTCGGCTAAGCTTAAGAAAGTTCGCTTCGCTCCTTATAAAGGTCTCGCCTTCAGCGACCATGTCAGATCTAAGCTTTGATGACGACTACGTTACAAGCACGGCCGCATGACCTTTACAAGTGTACACAGTCCTGGTTAGAGCTGTGTTTGAGTACGGATCGCTCTCTGCATGATCTGGTCCCTGTGGTTAGGTCAGAGGCCACTGAGAAACTCAGGAAGCATTGTATTTGCAGCAACTGGTACCGGTCTCAAACGGACTGGTTATTATTCAAGCATTTTTTGGTCTGTCTTCCTTTTTCAGGTTTAAGCCGTAGTTCTAAGGTGGACATAAATGTACTATATTGTCACTCAATGAATATAAGTCATATCACAGCTTTCAATGTCAGTGTCTGCAAGATAGTATCAACTTTGTCACTCGTTCTGCTGGCTTGCAAATGGCACGGATACAAAAAAGAAGCTCTACAAAAAAGGATAAAAACACGTCAAAAATAAGCCGAAACTTCATGAAGACTCGTAGACTGAACGACTCTCCCCTCCATTACAGTCACATTTACATAATGCACTTTTACAAGAGCAAAATCCATTATGACTGAATCATAATGGCTCTATGTTGAAGTTAATACGTCAGTGTTCATGTACTGTCTATTTTTGTGTTTTAATTCTGTAATTGGTATATTGTCTTACCTTTGTATTTTGTAAAATCAACGTAGTTCTGAAGTATACCATTGTGTTATTCTTGGCATATTGATTCAATGAGGACAGAAGAAGAAGAAGAAGGAACTTCCAACTCTCACGATTACCATTCTTGCTGAATTGTCTGAGCCTCTCTCAGTCCCGTACTTAGACCTGTACTTGTTCCTGTAGTGTACTCAGGACCAGGTGTTACTGAAATACTCGCGTTGTTGTCCACGTTGTACAGGAAGATGGTACTCGACTGTCAGCCTCAGGTGGCCGTGTGAGGGTGCTTCATTCCGGACAGTGGTGTAATGATGACACTCCTGCTGACAGTGACGTGCATCAGTAGTCACTACACGCCTGGATTGCGTGGGCGGCCTCAATAAACATTTCCTGACACGTCTCACCGAAGCGCCAGTTACAGTAAATATCACAGCCGTAACGCGATGAATCTCAATAACAATCAAGCTGTGAAAGCTTTTACGCAGGCCGAGTCGGTCACGTTGAACGCCGTGTGGCTATCCGAGCGGATGTTTTGCTGATAAGTAGTCAAATTTCAGGGTGTATGACGTCTTACGTCCCCTTCATTAACTACAGCACAAGTAGTGTAGGTAGTACGACACAATGCCACTTGCACTTGTATCAAAACGTAGGACAAATTGTTGACTTTCTCAAAGACCAATTCGCGAACATTACCTTCAATATTGTGGACAGTGTGACGCAGACCTCAGATATCAGGTGGTATGAGCTGGTTTAGACCTGAAACTTCTTTCCTACAATCTACTAATAATAAGCATCGGTATGCTTTCCAACTTATGTGTCACCTTCATCAGTCTGCCAACTACATTTTCAAGTTTATTTCTATCACAATCCCATTTCTATCATTAAGTTGCATATCTGGCCTAATGGTTAGACTGATGGATCCGGACCCAGGAACTAGAATTTGAACTAGAACCAGAATGTACGAGCGGGAAAGTCGCTTCCCTTGTATTGCCTTGGCTCAACACAGTAGAGTTTGTAGTTTTGTTTTGAGGAGTGTACATATAAACATAAAAGAAAGACATGGGCTCCGCTATCCGCCATGTCAGTCCCAGACACAGCGAAGGAAGATCCCCTGCTCTACATCAATGTTTATACAAGACTCTTCAGCGGCAATGGGACATCTAAACTTGTAACTTTTCTGAGCTCTTGAAGGTCCTTCTCCTCGGAAAGTACACTCAGACCACACGAGAGAGCGGCTACGTGAGATGATCAAACAGTTGATGTGGTTGATTCATCAATGATTGCCCAGGTCTGGTCCACTGTAATGTTATTGGGAAACATGTCGTAAATTGGCAGACGGTACTCGATGTAATGATCACTCTAAAAGCTGGTGTGTTAGGCTAACATGCGATACTAGATGATCAATAGTCCGCTCAAGCTTACTAAATAGATCCCCAGCAGTATAATGATGAAGTTACATCTTATATTGACAGGCGGGTCAAAACCACACTGTCGTTGGCTAAAAACGAAATAATTCAGCTGCCCAAGCTTCATCAGTTATTCCACATGCACAGTGTTGTTACTGTTATCACAATTTCAAAAGTCGAAGGTAAAGCAGACCAGATAATCATCCGATTGCCTGAGCGAGCCTAGGCTTGGCCGGCGTACGCAGTTACACGGCATCATTACCGGGGAAGGTAACTTGGATTGACAGTCGGCTGCAAACCACACTGCCTAATCACCGGATGATCTTTACCCCTTGTCAGATGCTGACGTGACCGGCATATCTCTACTGCATAACCCGTGCAGGACGTACTGTTGTTGTGACTAGACTGGCGATCTTTCTCCTAATCACCAGTTGAACCCATGTGCCTGTATGGCAATTGGCCGCACGTGGCCGGCTACACGTGGGTACTGTGGACTTCAGTGCACACACCATGACCGGCCAGGGTCACTGTTCAGTCTTCCGGGAGAGTCTATGGTGTGTTCTGCAGGCCTTCATTACCTAGCTTTATAAAGTTTTGTAAGCATGAAGTGACAGGAACTAGAATCATCTAACAGGTGGAAAAGAAGGGAGAAGGAGAGACAGTTGTTCAATTCGATTTTAGTTATCACCAACGAAATACGTGTAAATATTTTTATCACTTTGTTACTTTGTTAATATATTGGTTTATTTCACAAATACAATAAACAGCACAATTGGTATGTTTCACATCGCAGCCGCAGGCTGAATTGCGTGCACATATTACATATTACATATTACTTATTAAAATCATGATGCCGCAACTGTTTAAAACCCTAGCTTATTTACTTTTAAAAACTAGTAAAGTATATACAATAACACTAAATGCAAGGACAATAAATACAACCTGTAAGCACAAAAGGACTCTACGGATACCCTACTATACAGAGTTGTTCAACAGTGTGACAAAGTATGGGATGGAGCTCTTTCTATAACGGTCGGTTCTTGCTGGCACCTGGTCAATCTTTCCGTTCTGTCTGGTCACCCTGCCGCTAATGTTACCTCTATGTTCTGGCAACCAGTGACTGTACAGATCGGAGTTGTGTACCTTCTTGGCGAACTTAGCACACAGAGCGACACTTCGGTCTTCAAGTGTTTGGAGTTTCAGCACTTTCAAGGCTGACGAGTAGTTGGTAAAGAAGTACAAGAGCAGAGGTAAACACCGACAACATCGTAAATAATACTATCGCTGCTATGTTTATTTTTACTCAAACGCACGTACCATGCCTGACGCAGGTCACTGACCTCGCCGACGATTTTACTGACCTCGTCGTAATTCTATCTTGTAATGCCCTCTTCCCCGCGCACACACACATGATACGTTGGAGGTATTCCCAGAAAGCACTTGATACAATGGAAATCTGGGTTTAGTAATATCACACCATTCTTACGATATTTATATAACCTGTCTCAGGTGGTGTTTCATTGTGGCATTACACGAATTACGGCGAAGTCAATGACCTACAACCGGCATGGTAGGTTTGAGTTAGAATAAACAGAGCATCTAGATAGCATGATTATACGCAAAATTTATATAGATATCTAAATAAATTATCGTGACCAAATTGTAATTAAAATGGCGTATATATAAGGATATTGACAACTGTAATGGAGTGAATATGACAGATCCATACAGCCGCCTTGCTGTCCACGTTGGTGAAGAATATACAGTACATTAGGAAGTATTGCTCAGAAATATATACATGTTCATAAGTCATAAGCTTCATAAGTCCGAGCGTTTATATAACATCATTGGTTTGGCGATATGCATTCTGTACATTAAGTTACTCTATAATGTACAAAAAGACGTTGTTTCGATGAGTTTTCTGGTTGTGATATTAACCATCAATCGTCTTAAGTTATTATTGTTTTTTCTCCTCACGCTGTTTTACCGCGTACAGTTTTACCGAGCGAGTATAAGCACCATTCTCCGTAACACAACCTCGCGGCGGCAGCTGGTTCTATTACATAAGGAGATCTAAGGCAAAGATGACTGATCCTTCACACACTCTCTCTCCCCCGCATTCCCCTCTGCCTATGGGATCCTGATCCCTGCACGGCTAAATTTATCTCCAACATTTGTTAAGGATTACTGCCTCAATCTTCTGTGAGACTACTCACAAGTTTGAAGTGGCCATCCAAACCATTAGGCACCGTTTCGATCAAACCGTGCAGTTACCCGCATGTGTCATCTGAATGGTCGCCATTTAATTAGAACGACTGTACACCGACAGACAAGTACTTCGTTAGCACTTTTCGCAACCCGAAAAGCGGCTCGTAATTAAAAAAAAACGGTAACTATACACGTCTTGCAAGTTCAAGCCCAAGAATATGACTAACAAGCAGCATTTCACTGCGCCTCAATAGGGTGGAACAGAGTAATTAGCTATTAGCATCAACCAAATCCCGTTGATGGCAACGTTACAGGAATTATCTCTCAATTAACATCATTACAACGACGAAACTTTTCAACGATGAAAAGAAGTAATTTGGAAAACGCAACGATTTCAATGGGAAGCCTATTAATAATTATGTCACATATGTATATAGTTTGATTTGGCCATCATTTTTTATGACGGTTCTGATATATTTTTCTAACCAAAGTCTTCTGTCTTCTCTGTCCTTGGTGCTGAAGTAAAGATTGCTAATATACAATATACACAATTAGGCCATGTTGATTTGATTATATGGATGACATCCCCTGGGAACCCAAAAACTGATGCGAGCGTGCGAATGAAAAAGTTTTGCAAAGAAGTTGCTGTCATGATGAAATCTACATTTTCGTCTTTTTTTGTTTGATATTAGCATTCTACGACATTGGTATCGTTTTCTGAATTTTTTTTTGCAACTTACGGTATGTATTTGTTCATTTTGCAACTGTTTTGTACGAGTTACAGTATGTTTGAAAACTTTTTTTGGAAACGCGCGCGCGGATGTCATCATCCATATAATTAAATCAACATGGCCTCACTAATATACAATACAGCATTACAGTACCAGTGACTGCCACGCGAACTACACGAGACTGCAAACAGAGAAAGCCTTGCCTCAGTACACGTGGTAAACTTACATTATGTGCATGACATTTTGTTAAATGTACACGGAAGATTCCGTGGAATTTACATTAGATGTTTGTCCATTGGCAAAACTCCACACAACTTCCGTCTCTAACCAGCGAAGGGTTCTATCAATAGAGTTGCAGCAGAGACATGGCCATATTTGCCGCGGAGAGTGTAGGAAGTAGTGTATACTTCTGTTGTGTACACTTCTGTTGTGTATAGTTCTGTTCTCTATACACTGTTAACCATAAAGTACCGTGGACGGCCACGTGCACTGAGGCGTGTTTAAAAAAAAGTAGGACTCTGGTCTCAAGTTTCTATGTTGGATCTAACTATCTGTATCGGTATAGCCGGTATAACCGACCTCGGCGTATAACGCACCAGCTAACTAATATCGTTCGAAGTCGGCTATAATGTACAAAGGGCCGTTCATTTCGTGTATCGTAACAGTTATCTTGGAAAGGTAAGCTAGAAGTATAGCTCGATATCCAACTCGCTCAGTATCGCTTAATTCTCAAATGGCATCTTGGCGGACCAAAGCAGAATACAAGACTACTTAAAGGCATCCAGTAAAGTTCTTAGAGCTTGGAAACTTGATTTTTCAACGCCAATATTCAAGTCATTTATCTACATACTGAGTTGAAACCACACTTTTCCAGTGTATATTGATCCTCATGAAGCAAAACCCCCCAAATTTCTGACAGAAAATGGTTACTGGGAGGGACCTGGACTGATTTTAGGGTACCTCCCAGAAAATAAAGAACTTTGGGGATTGTTTTTGCAGTTTTAAATGCCTAAAGAATGAAATGATGATTTAAATGTGCTAATGTGAAGCAGTATGTGTCAATATCACAAAGATTGCCTAATTAAGAATATTATCCAGTTTTGCTGCCCCGAAATCGCATTGGATGCCTTTAAGGCCATGTTGATTTGATTATATGGATGACATCCGCGCGCGCATGAATTTTCGGCCGTTTCCCCCCCCCCCCAAAAAAAGTTTTCAACCATACTGTAAATCGTACAAAACAGTTGCAAAATGAGCAAAAATATACCATAAGTTACAAAAAAAATTAATAAAAACTATACCAATGTCGTAGAATGCCAAAATCAAACGAAAAAAGACGAAATTGTAAAGAAATGAACTTGAAGACTAGATTATTCGCCAAACCATATTCTGTGCCATTTGCTCAACCCTCATGACCACGTAGATTTCATAATGAAAACAACTTTTTTTTGCAAAACTTTTTTTTATTCGCACGCGCGCATCAGTTTAAGGGCTCCCGGAGGATGTCATCCATATAATCAAATCAACATGGCCTAAGGTTGTTACCAGAGAGTTCCATCCCGTCTTGGCAGCCGTGCTCACAGCCTGGCAGTAAGCCGGTTAGACAGAGGGCATGGCCGGGCGCGGGGCGACGTCAGCGGGGATGATTGGGTACCGAAGGTCGGTGCACAGGTACACCAGCTGATTGTTGTTGTGCACAGGGGCAGTAAACGCGACCACAGTTCAAGGGATCGCTACAATTTCAAGTACACCTCAAAATGATCTGCAAACATTGTTGGCCAAAGGCGAGGGGAAACAACCTTACAATCTTACCATAACTATTCATTCAAAGATGAAAAAGAGTCTAAATTCAAATAGTCTATTCAAAGGCAATTAGTGTGTAGTAGATGTATGAATTGGTAATACAGAAGTTATTTGTACATCCAGAATGTACACCATGCTCTAGACAAACTCCACAGAGGTAGATTCTAACATAGCGACATAAAAAAGAAATACAATCAATCAATCAATCAATCTTTATTGCGCAACAATTGCAATGGATACAATGTATGGCAAGTGTTTAAATCAAAAGATAACAACAATACTAAAATCTACTTCTATATACCTTATTCTAACGCTACCCTATAATTGTGAGTGATGAATTATACAATATATATGGAACATGGATACAATGTTAACATCAGTTCAAGGTGTCACAGATGATGTTGTTTCTTTTCTGAAGAGCAGAGGATATGAATTGGCCTATATACAAGGATATTGGTTCAGGGCATGACATCAGTAAATTAAAAGTATCTGAGCTTGTCTTAGGTAAGGTAATGTTATATATGTACAGTGAAACACACGTACACGTACATCATGGAGGCGTAATCTTGCAGGCTGTCGTATGTTTCGATGTGATGGTGCGGTCTGTCTGTCCTCCCTCACGCGTTCGGCTGTCCTCACCCACACGTGCCCCTGTCCCGTGTACGGACCGGGTGTTCTGATGAACCTGTACGGTCCCGTGTCTGGTGGTCCCGTGTAGAGGTAAGGACACATGCGGACAGATGAGTGGCGGTGGAACGGTCATTCCGGGCACGCGTCAACTTCAACGTCTACACTTGGTAGAAGCGATACTTAAACTCTTCAACAAGTACTGGCTGATGAGTTAATTTTAGATATTGTAGGCACATGCCTTCTGTCACTAGGTGCCTCCTCCATTAATTACCATTATAGACAATTAGGAAAATTTCGAAAGCAATAGTTTTTATATCATTAGTCACAGGAAAGAAAATTCCAAAATCCATATAGAATATCTATTTCAATACAGTAAAAGTGAACTTATTACGAAGATCAAGGCATGTACGAGCTTTCTGTGTGAATTTAGGACGCCGAATTTATTGACGTTTTCTATATGATGAGAAGTTAAAAGTTAATAGGATTTTTTACCATAAATGGGATCTCTTTCATACATATCGAAGTCCTAATCTGTATCTGTATTGGTATAGCCGGTATAACCGACCTTCAGTCGGAACTCAGCTTAATTATCAGAAATCGACTCGTAGAGGACAAAAAGATAGCTTGTTTTGTATACTATAAGATTTATTTCGCAATACTACGTTATTGGTACACTTAGAACCACGCAAGCTGTAAGAAGACGGACAAGAACACAGCAGCAATGCTGAAGCGCCCCCTAGCGGATCCAGACGCTGCCCGCTCCTCCCGATCGCAGTCGTCTGCGTACTCCCCCAGACAGGCGGCGTACTTCATGACGTGCGCGATGTAGTTCTGCTCGTGCACGCCGTGGAACAGCTGAGCCATGGGGCCGGCGGCAAAGATGGCGACGTCCTCCGCGCCGTGACTCTCCGACACCATGGGCACGGCGGTCTGCTGGAGGTAGTTAGGGTCGCCTGGGGACACAGTGAAACAGTCACAATCTGGTCTACCTAGGTGCAGCATGCCGTCTATCGTTTTCTATTGGCTGATAGTGCTATTGGGATAGCCAAGCCTCCGTGTAAAGTTTTAGCCATGGGTGGTTTACCTCTCATGATACTATGCTGAGTGGTGTCAGACAAAGGACATTTACACAGGAATAGTCAGCTGAGCGTGTATCATCTATCACAATAGTTGTTGTCCAATACTTTTCTTTTAGGTTTTATCGTTTTAATTAGGGATATAGAGAGGGAGGTATAGACATTTATAGTGCTTTTGTTGATATACTGGTTACGATAGAGTGGTAGTTAACTAACAAAAAAGGGAACGCGTTTGGCTGTCAACGAATGATCTCGTACCTGTATTCACGTTGGTGATGTCCTGGCGAGCATGGGAGATGTTGTGTCCGGGACCGGTACCGTACTGAAGTGCCGTGTACGGTTTGCGGTCAACAACCGCGTAAGCGTTCTGGCTTTCCAGGTAAAAATCCGGATCCAACTTGCCTGCAACATTAACAGAGTAATAAGTGAAAATAAATGTTGCTTTACAAAGAATTAAAGACGTCGATCATCTTGAGAAATCAGCACTCCCCCTATCGTCTGTAAGAAACATTGCAGCAACTAATTGGGCTTGTCCTTTGCGTTCACCAAAGCATACACACACACACACACACACACACACACACACACACACACACACACACACACACACACACACACACACACACACACACACACACACACACACACAGACAGACACACACACACACACACACGAACGCGTCTGAAAACATAACCTTCTTGGCGACTTGGCGAAGGTAGCGAACAAAGCAAAATCAAAGAATTTTGAGACTTACCAAATATGTCGTTGCCTCTGGAGGTGTCCCAGCCCCCCAGACTGACGGTGTGGGCGTGGTCAGCCGTTACCACGATGAGAGTCTCATCCAGGTTCAGCATGTCTTTAGCGACCTGTGGCGTCAAACGACAGTAATGACATAAACCACCATAAGAAAATAAAAGTAGTTGAAGTTGAAGGAATCAGCTAGCTAGCTTTGAGACTCTCCTTTCGGTTCAGCGGATCTCTGGCGATCAGCAACCTGTGGCGTCCTACCGAAATACGGCAATAATGACCATAAACTTCGTACTGTACCTGTATGGCGTCGTCAAATGCCACAGCTTCGTTGAGAGCCTTGACTGCTTTTCCCGCGTGATGTCCGTGGTCTATCCTACCGCCTAGTACAAAAGGCAAGAAATTATCAACGTTTATGACAATTAGAATGTAAATCCCAGCTTGATTGTGGTAAGACGGCAACCATGTACGCCCTGGTAGTGAAGTTCTCTAGTGTATAGTAACGTTAAACCCAAACTCAAACCGAGATGCAAAAACTTTTTTGCGTTTTATATTGCCACTTTAAGTTCATTTCTATTTCTCGATGGACCGAATATATTGTTTCCATTTATATTGTATCAACTTGTCTCATAAAATAGCAAGTTTATAGCATCTTTGTGGATGACAGGTGTTCTGGAAAAAATACCTTCGACAAGCAAGAAGAAGCCGTTTGCGTTCTTCTGCAGTATCTGGATGGCCTTTCTCGTCATTTCCGCTAGGGTGGGCTCTTCTGTTGCAGAGTCATTTCTGTCCGTCATGTATTTCATATGAGACGCCTCAAAAAGACCTGGACAAAAAGAATTCACAATACCTTTGATGCCGTGTTGCTTACTCTGACAACAAGACACAGAAATGGACTACAAGGAGGTCTTTAGACTTTACTATTACTATTCATTTACAAAATTTATTTGGCACTGTCAAAAGCATGGTAAGAACAAAATACCTTGATAGTCCAATCTCCAAGCAGATCATGCAGTGGCAAGGATGCATGCAGCCTTGCCACCGTAGGATCTGCTTGGAGATTATGATGCAAAGTTACGCCGTGACTAGAAAGCAACATTTGCAAAGCATCATGTTTACCTTCGCATATGGCTGCTCTGTTAATTCTTACTGTTAATTCAAACACATGCATTCACATATATGGTCAGACAGGAGCCTAAATCCCTCCTGCTATAAAATTGCAACATGATGTAACCCGATACTAGTTACCATGGTGATAGACGTCTGGTTCAGGTCATTGACCTTATTGGTTTGGAGAAGAACAGGAAGAAACTGAGCAAAAATAATATGTATTCCTTCGATACACATAATCACAACCCACCCATCAGATAGTCAGTTGTTTGTGGATTGACGGTTCTGAAGTCCGTCCCGTTCCAGACGTACCGCGCTGCCGTCTTCCCGTCCAGCCAGGCCTGCACCAGGTCCCTGCCGTCACTCCGCACGCCGTTAGACCCGGGGTCGGCAGGGTACTCCGGGTCGGCACCGGCGTGGAACATCACTCGACCGCCTCCTAGAATCACCTGCAAGGAATGATCCCATCGGTTTTTGCTACTAGCAACCTAAAACCCCTGTTATACAGAGCCAAACACGGCCTCCCGAACACTGCCGATCTCATTCCATAAATGGTTGGGAGTAGGTCGGAAGAAAGGTCGGCTGTGGCTTGGCGATGTCGGCCATTCTTGGACTGCGGCAGCCGAATGTTTCAAAATGTTTCCGGGTGTGGACGGGCCATGGTTGGCCGGTGGTTGGCTGGCGTCTGTCAAATATAACTCTAATATAACTCAAATTCGAACCACAGGTACGATGACTGTACTACATGACGGTACCTCTATGCCGGGATTGTCGTCCACCAGTTGTGCAGCGATGTCCTTACAACCGTCCCGGACAGCTTCAGGCGACATAACGCTGTCCGCCTCCCAGTCGCGGGAAGCGGTATGAGCGTAGGCCGCCGCCGGGGTGGCGTGGGTCATGCGGGTGGTCGTCACGATTCCCGTGGACTTACCTGGGAGATATGTACATAATCAGAGGCACTGGACCTAGTACACTGTGAGCAATTTCAGACCATGGGTTTCTAGTTGGACTACGTACTTAATCTAGTAGATGGCAGTTGCATATGTTGAGCGAATGATCTTGCACAATCAGCTCAGATCCAAGGTTTGTTGGAACGTTTGTGAGGAGACAAATTGCTGAGAAGCCCACCTGCCATTTCCGCCCAGACTAGCGCAGACCGGACCTCCGTGCCGCGGGTAGAGTTACAGTCCTCCAGGCGGGCCCTGCCGTCCACGCCGATCGTCGCGAACCGCGCCTTTACCCCGCCCAGGAACGCAGTGCCGGTCGCGCCAGAGTCAGGCGTCTGCGCGTCGATGTTGTACGTCTGGAAGATAAGTAATAATAATGATAATAATAATAATATGGGTTTTATTTGAAACATTTCACAGCCCGAAGGCTGAATTACATGTTATCAACATGTTAAGAAAAACATGTTAAGAAAAACAACTTGACTGACCCTTGACTTAGAGAGCCCAGAAAAGCGTTGATCGGGAAGAAATTCGCGGGAAACCAGCCTGTCCAAAAGAGTTTCTTGGACAGCCAATTTGTTTCCTGTTCTATGACATGGTTACCTTGACATGCGCCACGTGCGGCAGTGAGTCCATGGCCAACACGGTCTCCTCTCCAGGGTTTCCCGCCTTTTGTCCCTTCAGGATCCGTGCTGACGTCACAGTGACCTGGCCCATCCCGTCGCCTAGGAACATCACCACGTTCTTCGCTATCTGTTTGGTTTTGATAGACACAAAAGGTTAAAGCTTTACAGAATAGTACAAAGGAATCGTGAAAAATCAACGAAAAAGTGCAAGGTGTTAAAGGAATACAAAAAGCATCACAATTGGGTATCACGCTTGTTACGTTGTCTATCTGTAATAAGCGTGAGTAAGAATGCTAGAATTATTTGGACACAGTGAAGGTAGAACCGGTAAGATTTTGGTCAAGTCTTTGAATGCCTACATTCGTGTTGTGGCTCCGTTGAATCCGTAAGGCGTCCTGGATGTCTCTCTCCGCCATCTTGTTCCAAAACTCCGGGTTCTCCTCAGCCTCCGGCGCGTTACCATAGTCCCTGGTGTGCCGTGCCCGGCCAGTGTGGGCTGGCGCTTCCGGAGAACCTAGGCAACCGTACGTTACACGTATATGAGGTTAAAGCCATCCAATGCAGTTTTTTAGGGCTAGGAAACCCGATTTTGCAAAGCCAATATTCTAGTCATTTATGTACATAGTGAGTTTAACCCACACTGTCCCAATGTATATATAATTGGCCGTCATGGAGTAAAAGTTCCAGAAATTCTGACGGAAAATGGTCACTGGAAGGGTACCGGGCCCACCCAAAAAATAAAGGACTCATATTGGGGCTTGATTCTGCTGCTTTAAATGCCCAAAGTATGAAATGCTGACTCAAATATGGTAATGTGAAGCAGTTTGTGCCAATATAACAAAGATTGCCTTATTCGGAATATTTCCAGTTTTGCTGCCCTGAAATCACATTGGATGCCTTTAAGGATGAAAACGTTGTGAAAATATATTTCTTATCATTTACGGAAGATATGATACAAATGAAATACCAAACATTCAAAATCTTCCTTGTCGAAGCCTGTTATGATTTGTAGTTTTGTACAGTGTAATGTATGTCTATGTATTACTAAGTAAAGTACTGCGTAAAGTATTACGTGACTGCATTTTTGTGTCTCGCTGTGTTGAGCTGAGTACTACACTAATATTGTACTCGAGCTTTATATTATTGACTCTCTAGCTTGTCATGTGCACCCTCGAGCGCAAGGTGCCAATTATTACTTTTGATTAAACATCGTACTGTTGCCTGGAAACAACCCAAAGATTAAGAAGCTACAGGGAACGATCTGTGAATTCAGTTGTGAATTTCATGAATATACTGATCTGTTTTCATCTGGCTCTGCACTGGAGTGTGTGGATCGTGGTTTGATGTGTTTTGTTTCGGTGTGTTCTCGTCGTGCCTTGACTTCGTATGGCGGTCGTGTGTATCGTCTCTTGCTGCCTGTATACGTGCACATACTAGTACTTCGAATTCGTCGCGCTGTACATTATTTTACCACTGTAGTACTAGTATAACGTGGTAAGACGTGCTTTTGAAGATGGAATCTTACCTAACGTCCCTTGTAGGAGAACAGCCAGTACGGAACAGGCCACCAGAGCGGCTCGACATGTAGCTCCAGTCATCTTCACAGCCATAAATGTAGGTGCTGTTTACGCACAATCCAACCTTTGATCAGATGTCAAGGGCCCAATCAGTCATAAAAAAGTTCCAACGTTTCTAGGCAGAACTTCCCAACTCCTATCAAACATCACAAGAACATAAGGCAAGTACTGGGGTAACAGAATGAATAGACGGTAGGTGAGAAACTTTAAATTTTGTTTACAAGTTGTTTCTATCTGACGTTTCCTAAGTAGTGGATGATGTTATACAGACGCTAGATTTAGAGTTAGGTCAGGCTGA
The DNA here is from genome assembly GCF_001625305.1 of Branchiostoma belcheri. Classification (NCBI taxonomy): domain Eukaryota; kingdom Metazoa; phylum Chordata; class Leptocardii; order Amphioxiformes; family Branchiostomatidae; genus Branchiostoma; species Branchiostoma belcheri. The sequence continues at coordinate 3,360,260 of NW_017803824.1, read as the reverse complement.
CTTAACAAGAGTTCATCTTCGATTGACTCTCTAACAGTGACCTCGCATCACCTTGTCACTAATTACTTTTGGATCACCGCCAAACGGCGCACCTCTGTTGGCCCGTGGTTAATGTACAACAGACAGACCGTCACGCCATTTGTAAACAACGCTGGCTTAACCTGGCCTAGCCCAGAATGTATGCATGTCTTTTAGTATATGCTGACGCAACTATAGACATACTGCCCTATTTTTTTGAATGGTTTATTGAGGTTAAAATCACTCGTAGCCATTTCGCTGAATTGCGAATTTCATTAAATATTTTCTAAAAGACAGTGGTTACAGTAGTATTTACATCCATAATATAAAGCAAGTCATTTTCCTCAATATTTAACAACAATTCCATCACGGCTTAATATAATTCCAAGTATCTATTACAAATGAATAAAAAAGATAAAACCTTAATATATAATGCGCATAAGTATATTTTGCAAACAGTATCAAGATCTGTACGACTTACCGGATCTAACGTCTTCATCTCATAAGGCAAAATATTTTTCTCTGTTCAAGTTTTCTGATGACTAGTGTTTATGGTATGATAGAGTTTTTGTATCTGTTTTTCCTGCATTTGACAGTTCCCAGCTTGCCAGCATTTCGTGTGTTCCTGCCATGTTAACAACACGACTCCATGTTGGCAACGGAACTCTTGGTGTATAGAGTAGTTTAATTCAATATCAATCAAAAGAGCACAGAAAGACTACAGGCGATAGTGATGACTAGTGTGATGACATAAGTGCCCCCTCTAGCGACTCTGGTGTTCCCTGCACTCTTGCTCGGTCTCGGGTTGACCGGCGGAGTGCGCATGTCACAGCCGTGGGTGTACTCCCCCACACACGCCGCGTACATGATGACGTGTGCGATGTAGTGTTGCTCCTGCGAAGAAGCAGAAAAACAATTTATAGACTAGAAAGTTAACATTTGCATTATGTTTACCTTCACATGGCCCATCTTAACAAGCTTTGTTTATTCTTACTCAAACACATTCATATATATGGTGGCCATGCAGCCCCTCTTGAACTCAGTTCTGCATGGCACTTGCAACATTAATATTATGTAACCTAACACCAGTTACCATGGTGAGAGACGTCTGGTTCAGGTCATTGACCTTACTTGTTTGGAGAAGAAGAGGATGAAACTGAGGAAAAACTTAGTGATTTTCTTTGCCTATTTCTAGATGAAATGCAAACCCGGTCGCTGGCGTCCATGTCCTTGGTACTGAAAGAGAGGTCAGGTGGAGGAAGCACAAATGATGCAGGTACAGGTACCTGTACGCCGTGGAACAGGTGTGCCATGGGTCCGTCCGCCATGATGATGACGTCATCACCTCCGTGCGTCTCCGTTCGTATTGGAACGGCGCTCTGTTGTCTGTACTCCTTATACGCTGTAAGGATACGAGTAGTTCTGTATCGGTATAGCCGGTATAACCGCAGGCACGCAAGCTTTGCACATTTAATTGCTGGAGTTCTTTAAAGCTTTCTAGTGTGATGACAAGTTCCACTCTACGATAGTTCTTGGAAAATACAATGGGAACAAACACCGACAATTCTAATAGCATCTATTTATCGGAAAAGTCATATCCTAGAAGTACATGAAGGTGATTACCAAGTCTTCAAGACAAAAAACGCCTTTGCGTGCTATTTTCAGCAAATAAATTTGTACTACTTGGTTGTTAGTATCCAATTTACACTATGGTTATCGTAAAAAAAAACATGACCCAACCAGAAAAGGCCTGTACCTGTGTCGACATCTGTAATGTTATGCCGGGTGCCGTTGATGTTGTGTCCTGGGCCGGTGCCGTACAGAAGGGTCGTGTACGGCAGGTCGTCTAGTGCCCTGGAGGTCTCCAATTTCCCTGAAAACGGCAATGTGGATCTGTGACCGCTTCTGATATGTTGTTTCACTGCATTTAAACTCAACAACTTTGTTGGATGTAATATGGGTGTATCGTATATAGTTTGTAATCATACCAAATATGGAGTTGAACCATACCAAATATGGGATGTCCCCTATCAGGGTAGCCCGCGAACGCCAGTGTGTGGGAGTGGTCCGCCGTCACCACAATCAGGCTGTCAGACGTGCTCAGCATGTCTTTAGCCACCTGTGACACCGGGGATAGGAGAAACTTTATAGAGCTGACAGGGACACCTCCTTACATTGTACCTTAACACTACGTGGCATATACATGTAACACTTGAGATACGTACACAATAGAATTTGTTACTCAAGCACCTGGGTGGATTTTGAAAGACTTGAATAACGATTTCCTTGAGTATATCATTAGAAGGATGTCTAACCTTCATCGACGTGACTTGAGAGATTGTTCATTAACACGACTTTTATGAGGAATTATGTAATTAGAAACACACACGTTCTCTACTAACCTGTACAGCGTCATCAAGCGCCACGGTGTCTTCTAGAGCTTTGACCGCCTTGGATGAGTGGTGGGCGTGGTCAATTCGGCCTCCTGGAAAACATGGTAACAAACTTATATTGTAAAGCTCTTGAACGTAAATGTTTGATCAAACCAAGCAAGGTAAATATTTGAATGTATAGAACCTGGTCAAACACAAAGAAAATTTAAACCAAGATGGCAATGCCATACTCATGAATGTTGCACAGGATGAAATGGCACCCCGTTTTGGAGTACGACATACCCTCCACCAGCAGGAAGAATCCCTTCTGGTTCTTCTGCAGGATTTGTATCGCCTTCCTGGTCATGTCAGCCAGACTGGGCTCCCCTGCCGTGTCGTTAGGCCGGTCTACGGAGTACCGCATGTGGTTCGGTTCAAACAGACCTGTGCCGATAAGAACTAGTTTTAAGTCGCAAAATTCAAGCCAAGTTCGAGCAAACCAGAAACACTGATTATGAATTTTCAGCCGATCTCGTTAACTCTCATCAGATGTCTGATTCACTGCGCTGACGTTCTCGACCGATACGACTAGTACTTGGCATGAAAGCTTGTCTGTGTTGGTAGAATATCCACAGTTGCAAAATTTAAGCTTAATATAGGTCCAACACAATAGAGAGGACGGTGGTATAGATTCTGTCTTTCGGCCACTCTTGACGCCATCATGCGTCCGGATTCCAATCAAAGTGATGGAAAAGGTTGTCTCATGACGTTGAAGGTTCTGTCATTGTCTAGTTAAACATCCTACGGCAACAAAAATCACACGACATGCTTAAAAACTACTTTCCTCACCGAGGAGATAATCCACTGACTCCGGATCTACACTGTTGAATTCCGTCTGGTTCCAGACGTACCGTGCCGGGCCGGGTTTTCTGTCCAGCCATCGCCGGGTCAGATCCCTGCTGTCGGTCCTGTGTCCCCTCGTCCCGTCTTCAGGGTCCGCCATGTTGTTTGTTAGAAAGGCCTGACGGCCTCCTCCTAATATCACCTGAAATACACAGCATCAAACTGACTGAAGCAGCTTTAGGATGCTTCCGACATTTCCTTGTGCCCATTCTTCTATAGTGACATAAAGCCTGGTTCCTTCCTATAACTAACAAATAAACATACATAACTTTATTGCTAAACAATTCTACAGGGTACAAAGTATTACATCTACTGATACACAACTACAATACACTACCGAGCGAGCGAACAGACCAGACCCTGTGTGAGCTCGCCTCCTGAGGAAAAAGAGGGACAGTTCGTACCTCTATATCGGGCGTTTCCTCCACCAGTTGATAGGCTATGTCGGTACAGTTGTTGTCCCGGGCCTCGGCGGTCAGGTTGCTGTCGGCCTCCCAGCCGCGTGCGGCGGAGTGGGCGTAGGCCGCCGCCGGCGTGGCGTGGGTAACTCTGGTGGTGGTGACGATTCCTGTCGACTTCCCTAACGATGACAGATAGACATTGTTTGTTGTATTGGGTTTTGTTGCGTTTTATCATGAATGTCACTACGTTTGAAGTGGCGATGACCATAAAAACGATCAAACCAATTAACCAACCAACCAACCAACAAGCGATTTGAAAGAGTAATCATCACTATCAACTTGCCTGCTTTCTCTGGTGGGGACTGACAACAGGTTAGCTTGCCTACCTGCTCTCTCTGCGTGCACGAGAATGGACGCCACCTCGTGACCCTTGGCGGAACTACAGTTTTTGGACGTCGCTCGCCCGTCCAGCCCGACCAGTCCTCGGTTGGTCTTGACGCCACAGAGGAACGCCGTGGCACATGCAGCTGAGTCTGGCACCTGTAGGTCGATGTTGTACGTCTGAAAAAGATCGGGAAAAATTATCTATATGTCAGAACATAATTTCAGCACTTTCTATGAGAACCAGCCACATAATCACCCTTGGCGTTTGTCTCTCAAATATAAGACCATTGCAAATGGTATGTTATTGTTAAAAGTAATGATGTTTTCTGATGATATATATATATATGATAATGCAATTGATAAAGCAGTAACGCAATAGATAATTATATATAGGAACGTGTGAGGGTCCAAATGAATTTATTTCTGTATGCATATGCAGTTATGTGTTTCAATTTTGTATATATTTGACCTTTTCTGTTATGAAATCAGTTGAGACTACTCAACTTAAGTGTTTGCATTGTGAAGTAACGTCAACGCTCAAATCCGAGCCGTGTACAGGTCACAATCTGTGGAGCGGTGTCGCTGACCTTAGCCATGGCTGTGTACGGTAGAGAGTCCATGGCCAACACGGTCTCCTCTCCCGGGTTTCCCGCCTTTTGTCCCTTCAGGATCCGGGCCGTGGTTACCGTGGAGACGCCCATCCCGTCTCCCAGGAACAGCACCACGTTCTTGGCCACGTTCGTGTTTAAGGTCTGCAGGCGGAGAGCGGCGGAGAGGGACGCCCGCGCCATGTCGCTCCAGTACTCGGGCGTGCGCTCGTTCTCAACCTGTTCTCGGCGCTTCTCGTTATACACATCGCCGTCAGTATTCGTGGACACTTACAAAGGAAAGAAGACGTACATGTTGTAATTTAATTTGTCAATATATTCAGAGCTATGTCCTGTCAAAGTGACGTTCAGATGAAAAAAAAATACCAGGTTCACCTACATGTACCTACAACATCAGTTGTACAGTTCGAGCTGGAGCACCTTTGGAATTTTGTGCTGGGGAACATTAGCTCACTACTTGAAGTGACTAAAACGCTAGCCTAGCCCCTCCCCATATATTTATGATAAACAAGATAGACTTTGGTGTCTTACCCGGATTAGTAGCTGATATGGATACAGAAAGCGCCAACAGAAGTAGCCTCATCACGTACATCTGAATCCAGAACTCACCACACTTATGTAACGTTATAATTATGCGTAGAAAGCGACCTTTGTGTAGACGCAGTGAGTTATGGAACTAAGCCTGTGCTACGGAATGTGAGTCTGCTCTAATTTGAGCCTGGCGTCTGGAGGCCGTTACAAGCTTATCTTCTTGGGGTTACAGCGGGGACTTTGTGGCGCCAAAACCGGTCCGTGTGGAATATATGTCTCTGTCAACCAGAGGACATTGAAGTCGAGATCTGACATTGACCTACGCCCTAGGGTTATCGTACTTTACACAGCTGTTCTCACATGCCATGTGTCGATGTACACAGGCTGGTGTGGAGATTCAACAGTGGTAACGTTTTTCCTCACGTCATATATACATGTACAGGCGATAGAAAAGTTTTTTAATCGATATAATCTGTAGCTGAATCAGATACTTGTAGTGATAGCTGGACATACAATACCTGTGTGGCATTTTTCCTTGTGACAGTACAACTGTTACACACATGAAAACGAAGATAATAACAAACATAGAAAAACACCAAGGGTATGCTCAAATCTACAGTACAGATCGGATGCAGTGATAGTAAAAATATTTCACCATATGTTAGGGTAATACGCTAGTATTCAGAAAAGATTTTATTTTTCAATAATTACAATAAAATTGTCCCGATACCTTCTATCATTCCCAGAAGCAGAATCGATGGAAAAACTATATATAGACTAAAGAGGGTAACAATAGTGATCATTAAAAAGAGCTAACGGTATAATTTCGTAGTTGGTACATGTATCTTCTGTATCTGTGACACGAGTCCAAATAAATGGACAATTGCCCATTGGGAATGAACTTTGAGCTGTCAATAGACTTCAAACTAATCTCTAAGCAGATGTTGGGGCTGAGGAACGTTTTCTGGGTGGGTTGCTGTCATAGAAGCTCGATAGTCAGAAAACGTTACAATCCTCCACCCAACATCTGCTTGGAGATTACCCGTCCCCGGAATCACCCCCCCCCACACACACAGAGACACAACACTTCAGCTCGTCAGCACCAGAACTAGAAACGCGTGCCCGCCAGCATCTGTAGCCCGCAAAGAACTGAAGTCAAGCCGACAGTGTAGAGGCTCCCCCTAGCGGCAGTCCCTGCATCCCTGACAGGTTTGGGCGTGGCCGGTTTGTCACAGTGGTCGGTATACTCCCCCAGACAGGCTGCGTACATCATCACATGGGCGATGTAGTGTTGCTCCTGCGAGGAAAACAGAAGAAATTATTTTTTACATGAAATCAAAACCAGTTCACCAGTGTCCATGTCCTTGGTGCTGAATAAGCAATCGAGTCGAAGCAGCAAAAAACATCGCGTTGCTGGCATCCCATACTTCTTTTCTGTATTATACCTTTAGGAACTTAGAAAAGACATAAAAAAGAGCAGACAGAGTAACTTTATCTCGCCTTACCCTTGTCTTTGACTTTGAAAACGGCACATAATTCCCGGACCTGGCAAAGTCACAGCTATACACGGTATTGCTATTGCACTTTGAACAAACTTTATAGAAAACTATTTTTGCATGCCTCCAAATATTCAAATTGCAAATCTATCAACAGTGCCAGAAAACCATTCAGACGTTAGTGTGCAACTTCATCTACACTACAACTGAAGCTGTACTGTCCTGACCTGCACGCCGTGGAACAGGTGTGCCATGGGTCCGTCCGCCATGATGATGACGTCATCACCTCCGTGCGTCTCCGTTCGCATTGGAACGGCGCTCTGTTGTCTGTACTCCTTATCCGCTGTAAGGATACCAGTAGTTCTGTATCGGTATAGCCGGTATAACCGCAGGCACACAATCTTTGCACATTTAATTGCTGCAGTTCTTTAAAAGCTTTCTAGTGTGATGACAAGTTCCACTCTACGATAGTTCTTGGTAAATACAATGGGAACAAACACTGACAATTTTCATAGCATCTAGTTATCGGAAAAGTTATATCCTAGAAGTACATGAAGATGATCACCAAGTCTTCAAGACGAAAAATGCCTTTGTATGCTATTTTCAGCAAATGAATTTGTACTACATTGTACTTGGTTGTTAGTATCCAATTTACCCTACGGTTATCAACAGCATGAAAAAAACATGACCCAACAAGAAAAGGCTTGTACCTGTGTCGACATCTGTAATGTTATGCCGGTTGCCGTTGATGTTGTGTCCTGGACCGGTGCCGTATAGCAGGGTCGTGTACGGTAGGTCGTCTAGTACCCTGGAGGTCTCCAATTTCCCTGAAAACGGCAATGTGGATCTGTGTCCACTTCTGATATGTTGTTTCACTGCATATATAAACTCTGTGGCGCTGTTAATATACGTTGTTAACTTGAGTGCAGCTCCACACTGTCTTTGTTATGTTTTTATGTTTTGATGAATAAAATGTATATATATATACATGTATACATATAAACTCTACGTATAGTTTTGCTAATGTCTAACTTTGTTGGATGTGATATGGGTCTACCCTACCAAATATGGTTTGTAATCATACCAAATATGGGGTTGAACCATACCAAATATGGAGTTGAACCATACCAAATATGGAGTTGAACCATACCAAATATGGAGTTGCACCATACCAGATATGGAGTTGCACCATACCAAATATGGGATGTCCCCTGTCAGGGTCGCCCGCAAACGCCAGTGTGTGGGAGTGGTCCGCCGTCACCACAATCAGGCTGTCAGACGTGCTCAGCATGTCTTTAGCCACCTGTGACACCGGGGATAGGAAGAACGTTATAGAGCTGACAGGGATACCTTCTTACATTGTACCTTAACACTATGTGGCCATTTAAGGAAGCATATACATGTACCACTTGAGATACATACACAATAGAATTTGTTACTCAAGCACCTGGGTGGATTTTTAAATGATTGAGTAACGATTTCCTTGAGTATATCATTACATAGATGTCTAACCTTCATCGACGTGACTTGAGAGATTGTTTATTAGCATGATTGTTATGAGGAATTGAGCCATTAAAAACACACACGTATTACCCTCCTTACCTGCACAGCGTCATCAAACGCCAGGGTGTCCTCTAGAGCCTTGACCGCCTTGGATGAGTGGTGGGCGTGGTCAATTCGACCTCCTGGAAAACATAGTAACAAACTCATATCGTAAATCTCTTGAATGTTTGATCCCATCAAGCAAAGTGGTTGAATACTCGAATAAATAGAACCTGGTCAAACACTAAGAAAATTCATACCAAGATGGCCATGCAATACTCATGAATGTTGCACACAACAAAATGACACCGCGTTATGACCTACCCTCCACCAGCAGGAAGAATCCCTTCTGGTTCTTCTGCAGGATTTGTATCGCCTTCCTGGTCATGTCAGCCAGACTGGGCTCCCCTGCCGTGTCGTTAGGCCGGTCTACGGAGTACCGCATGTGGTTTGGTTCAAACAGACCTGTGCAGACAAGAACTAGTTTTAAGTCGCAAAATTCAAGCCTAGTTCGAGCAAACCAGAAACACTCATTATGAGTTTTCAGTCGATCCCATCAACCTTCATCAAATGACTGATCAATTGCGCTGACTTTCCGGATTCATGATGGCGTCAAGAGTGGCGTCAAGATGGAATCTACCACCGTCCGCTCTGTTGTGTTGGACCTATGTTAAGCTTAAATTTTGCAACTGTGGATATTCTACCAACACAGACAAGGTTTCATTCCAAGTACTAGTCGTGTCGGTGGAGAATCAAAGTGACGGAAAAGGCTAGTCACATTACGTTGATGGCAACAAATATCCTACGACAGATGTGAACGTGCCTTATGAAACAACTTTTCTCACCGAGGAGATAATCCACTGACTCCGGATCTACACTGTTGAATTCCGTCTGGTTCCAGACGTACCGGGCCGGGCCGGTTTTTCTGTCCAGCCATCGGCGGATCAGATCCCTGCTGTCGGTCCTATGTCCCCTCGTCCCGTCTTCAGGGTCCGCCATGTTGTTTGTTAGAAAGGCCTGACGGCCTCCTCCTAATATCACCTGAAATACACAGCATCAAACTTACTGAAGCAGCAACTTACTGAACCTCTGGTTCCGAGTATGTACCGATCATGTACTGATACACAACTACAATACACTACCGAGCGAGCGAACAGACCAGACCCTGTGTGAGCTCGCATTCTGAGGGAAAAGAGGGACAGTTCGTACCTCTATATCGGGCGCTTCTTCAACCAGTTGATAGGCGATGTCGGTGCAGTTGTTGTCCCGGGCCTCGGCGGTCAGCTTGTTGTCGGCCTCCCAGCCGCGTGCGGCGGAGTGAGCGTAGGCCGCCGCCGGCGTGGCGTGGGTAACCCGGGTGGTGGTGACGATTCCTGTCGACTTCCCTAAAGATGACAGATAGACATTGTTGTATTGGGTTTTGTTGCGTTTTATCATGAATGTCACTACGTTTGAAGTGGCGATGACCATAAAAACGATCAAACCAATTAACCAACCAACCAACCAACCAACAAGCGATTTGAATGAGTAATCATGACAAAGAATTACTATCAACTTGCCTGCTTTCTCTGGTGGGGACTGACAACAGGTTACTAGTAGCTTGCCTACCTGCTCTCTCTGCGTGCACGAGAATGGACGCCACCTCGTGACCCTTGGCGGAACTACAGTTTTTGGACGTCGCTCGCCCGTCCAGCCCGACCAGTCCTCGGTTGGTCTTGACGCCACAGAGGAACGCCGTGGCACATGCAGATGACTCTGGAACCTGTCGGTCAATGCTGTACGTCTGAAAATAAAGAGCAAATTTATTTGTATTTCAGAAACATTACAAATAAAGTGGCATACTTTATAGGAAGGTGTAAGTGTCCCAATATGTTTGATAGATTTATTTATGTTTGCATGCATGTTCCACAATTTGGACTTCTGTTGTTATAAAATCACTTAATCAATTAATATTCAAAATTGCTTGTTGTGTTGTGAAGTTATTACGTTGACAAACAGTCAAATATCTGAGCTGTGCACACTACGTCACATGGTACAATACGGTATCGCTGACCTTCGACATGGCGGTGTACGGTAGTGAGTCCATGGCCAACACGGTCTCCTCTCCCGGGTTTCCCGCCTTTTGTCCCTTCAGGATCCGGGCCGTGGTTACCGTGGAGACGCCCATCCCGTCTCCCAGGAACAGCACCACGTTCTTGGCCACGTTCGTGTTTAAGGTCTGCAGGCGGAGAGCGGCGGAGAGGGACGCCCGCGCCATGTCGCTCCAGTACTCGGGCGTGCGCTCGTTCTCAACCTGTTCTCGGCGCCTCTCGTTGTACACATCGCTGTCAGTATTCGTGGACACTTTTAGAGGGGAAAAGACGTACGATTAGAACAATGTCCTGTCAAAGTGACGTTCAGATTAAAAAAAAAATACCTGGTTCACCTACATGTACCTACAACATCCGTTGTATAGTTCGAGCTGGAGTAGCCTCCTTCGCAGTCTTTTTGGGCGTGGGCGTAAGTAATTTTTTCTGTGAGCGACGCGAGTAATATGCCGCCGCGAGGGACGATTTGCTGCCGAGGGACTTTTGCCACGGAGAGAAGGTTTCCGCGCTCGGAAACCTTCTCTCTGTGGCAAAAGAGCAAACCGGCCGCAGTACTATACTAATGCGCCGTCCCCTGAGGACGTCTCAAAAAATGAAGATCTATATGATAACTGCTAACAACAATTTTTATCGTAAAACAAAAGTGCATACATGTTGCACTCTGTCTGAGCTAATATCATGGAATGAACGTTTTTCTATGTTGCGAATATGAAGCCAGGTCCAATTACTCTCCAAGCAGAGGTTGTGGGGGAATGATCGTTACCTTTTTATATATGGCCGTTTTTTTTGTCTTGATCCCCACCAACATTAAGATTAAGATTAAGGTCCAACATCTTTTGATAAACACGCACCGCTTGATCGCTTTGCCCTGTCGTGCAGTTCATCCCAAAGTTGCCAGGGGGTGTCGGTGTCCCTGGTATCATCTTGATCTACGTCATCACCATCATCGTGGTTTGATCCTATGTCACTATTGTCTGACAACTCCAACTACAGCAAAAGAGAAACCAAGAAACGGTGAATACTATTCAATATTAATTCAATAGCAATTCCTACCAATCTGTGGTCAGTGATTTTGAAAATACGACAGGCGGACAGTTCATTGAAATGCATGTGGGTCGTTAAAGCCCCGGTCACACTGGGCGAACTTTGCTGGAGCGTTCCTTGAACGGTGAATAAAATTCATCACCGCTCGAAACCGTTCACCACCGTTAAACAGAAGTTGGCCCCCGTTAAAGCAACGCCGTGTACGCCCGGCCACCGCTGATGTTTCTGGAGGGGCCCTCCTACCGCTCCGAAAGTTTTGAGCTGCACAAAATATTGCGAGCGGTGAGGAGGGGGCAATTTTCCGCCACGGCAAAGTTCACCCCCGCTCCACCAACGCCCAGTCAAAGTTTGGCATCGCTAGACGCAAGTTCGTGGACGCTTGGGTCCGCTAGGCCAAAGCAGAAATCTTGAACGCTGGACCACCGCTGCTTCGCCAGCGTTGCCCGGGCGGCGATTAAACGTCGCACAAACTTCGCTGGAGCGGTTGCAAGCGTTTTACGAGCGGACACGGGGTTGCTGGAACGGTGTCGGGCGTTGAAGCAGCGATCCATGTCGGCAATGAACTTTGGTTTGGCGTTGGTATAGAGGTGTCGGAGCGGTGACGAGCGTTGTCAAAATTCGGCCCCCGTCTTTACCGTTAAAGGAACGCTCCAGCAAAGTTCGGCCAGTGTGACCGGGCCTTTAACCGCATGCGCAGAACGCCGCTATACCAACGCTCGCGTCACCGCTAAACCAACGCTAAAGCAACGCCGGCTCCAGCGGTGCACCGCTAAGCCAACGCCCGTGTTTTCATTTTTTCCCCCACATTTTGGGCGCGGTGACGAGCGTTGTCAAAATTCGGACCCCGTCCATACCAAAGGAACGCTCTGGCAAAGTTCGGCCAGTGTGACCGGGCCTTAAAGTGTTGTGTGTAGTAGCTATTGAGTTTGTTCTGTGACATGCATAATTCAATCATCGTAGAGGGGACAAACTACGTCAGAGAATGATTATCTATTTCTAGTCTGGTGGCAGAGACCGATAAGCGTGCAATGCGGTCCATACAAAGTTTTTTTGTTGTTTCTATATCTCTGAGGTGTGCTCTTTCAGAATCTGAATGATGCCACTCTGTCATCCTTGGGCAATTCGCACAATATGCAAATTAAGGTTGCCATTACTGAAACTCCAGTTTTCGTCAATATCTCAGTAACTACTCATGGTATCAGAATAATTTTGGTGTCTATCCCCATCTTTTGAGGGATAACGAGTTAAATTAAGCCATTTCAGTAAAGTTAGAACCATTATTTTTTGCTAAATATTCAAATTTGGGCCGCGCAATATGCAAATTAGGGCGGCCATTACTGAAAATCTGTTTTTCGTCAATATCTCAGGAACTACTCATGGTATCAGAATAATTTTGGTGTCTATCCCCATGTTTTGAGGGATAACGAATGGAATTAAGCCATTTCAGTAAAGATCAAACCAGTTTTTTTTGTGCTGAATATGCAAATTAAAGCCGCACAATAGGCAAATCAAGGTGGCCATTACTGAAAATCTGTTTTCCGTCAATATCTCAGTAACTACATATGATATCATAATATATTTGGTGTCTTTCCCCATGTTTTTGGAATAACTATTGAGGATAGGCCATTTCAGTGGAGATCAAATAGATATTTTTGTGCTTAATTTGAAAATTTAGGCCGCCATTACTGAAAATCTGTTTTTCGTCAATATCTCAATAAATCTCATGGTATCAACAATACTTTTGATACAATACACATACATTTGTACTATACACATGTTTTGAAGGCTAGATATTTAGACTAAACCATCCCAGTATTGATCACACCAAAATCTAATGCAAATTATGCAAAAACTAACCAGTATATAGCATGGGCGCCTGTACCTCTGAACACTGATAGGAATGTTAATAAATGATACAATCTGTTCAAAAAAATATTAGACCCTTCATTAGCTCACACCTGTGCCTTACCAGCGTCTGTGTACATGCAGAATAAAGCGCTAACTTGACGTCCTGAATTTTATGTCAGCATGGCCCGCGTAGAATTTGAGTTGAATTCTTCTTGAGTCCCGGACAGGCCAAAGAAAAATAGCCCGGTAGCCGCGGGGTGTCCCACGGCTGAAAGTGTCAAAAACAGCCCGGGAACTACCCGCCAGGGACTTTTCTTTTTACAATTGGGACAAAAGCTTAACAGATCTCCAGGAAGATGACCGGCGGCCGCTCAAAAGTGCACAGTCCTAATTAAGGCGGAGGATGGGACCCTACCACTGTCTTAGGGGGAGGACAAGCTTGTCAGGTGGGCAGAATACTTTTCAAAAAGTCTTAAACCGCTCAAGCCATACCTCAGTAGCATTAGTCTTTGATGAACACCTACACCCATTACCTGTTGAGATCGAGGACATCTCCGAAGCTGAAGTCAGTCACCAGGCATGAATGGCATCACTTCAGAGATGCTGAAAGCCGAGGGTGACTGTGTTGTGAGATGGATGCTTTTCTGATCGACGTACATCGCAAACGCTTTAATAGAACCATAGCCGTCTTCCCTAGTACGCCTTCCCTGGAATAAAGCTGGCATTCAACGGCGATCACTGGGAAGTGCTGGAGGACTGGAAGAACGGATCAGTAGTTCAGCTGGAGTCACATGTGAAACGGGGCCTGCTCGGCATGTTCTCGGTGTAGACGCCGGCCGGCGTCATGAAGCCGAGCGTACACCGGCTGTCAGGGTTACAATTGAATTTTCCTTTACGGCTCCCTGTCGGGGCGCTGAGGCGGCTTCTATGTAAAATTCACAAAATTTTGGTCCCCTTGACGACCGGTTTTTGTTGGGGACCCGTCCGGTGCCCAGTCAGTCTTCTGCCAGACCTGTGCGGGATGCAATAGGGTGCCGACTAGCTCTTGCATTCCGGCCGGGTAGCTACAGGGTCCCTGGCGGGGTCAAGGGGCGATCCTGGCAGGTCCCAGACTGGTACGCCTGTGGCTGGTATGGTTGGTTCGGCCCTGCTGGTTGATGCGCAGACCCGTGTATGGTCACTATGACTGACTTATGATGTAACTATGTCGAGAACAGCACATTACCCTCTATATTGTCTATAACTATCTTCTTCTGAACAATTCAAGCACAGAACAACACACGTGACTTCATAATCTTGGACAGGTGCCTGTGCGTGACCCGGCGGCTAGGTTACGGTTTGGTCCGGTGAGGTTACGGGGTCGCTTCGGCGTACCTTGCCCGCCGGGGCCTGAAGTGACTTTAAGTTGAGTCAAATCAATTTGGCGACGTCGCGGGACCAAAAAAATAGGCCGGCAGCCGTCGGGAACCCCGCCTATTGCCTTCCAGGTCCCGTTCCGAATTCGGTAGTGCCAAAACACAGGCCAAAAACGAGCCGAGCGGGCCCCTTTCTTGAATTGTGACATACCATTAGGCTTAAAGTGTGTATTCCAAAGAAGGGAAACCTGAATGAATGTGATAACTTTAAAGGGGAGTGACAATTCTTTTTTATACAAGTGAAGGTGTATGCCAAATGCCTCCTGAACCGCATGAAAGATGCAGTAGGCAAGGTCTTCTGGGAGCTGCGAGCAACAAGCTAGCTTTCGCTCAAAGAGATCCTGTGCTGAGCAGATCTTCACCCTGCGGTGGAGGAAATGTGCTGAACTGCAAACCCCTTTTAATTATAGCTATCAGATTCATTTATTTCTGCAAGGCGTTTGATAGCATCTAAAGTCCCTCTTTATCGTGTACAGTTATGGACTGCCAAGTAAACTTATGTATGCAGTTAAACAGATATACTGAAACTCGAAGTGTTGTGTACGGACGGTTGAAGGAATCTAGATAGCTGGTGGTTTGAAGACGGATCCTCCAAGGTTGTGTCCTGTCACAGATCCTCTTTCCCGGCTATCGACTGGGTACTTGGGAAGCAACAGGAGAAAAGGGGGGTAAAGTGGGTTCCAGAGACAAAGTTTGCCGACCTTGACTTTGCAGACGACATAGCGGAAAACACCAGAGATCTCCAACCCCTAGTGACCAACATAGTCCGTCTGCAGGCAGCATTGGGCTCAGCATCAGGGCCATCAATTAACATGCTGATAGGGACACACGCTCCTCTTAGAAGTGTGACCATTGACGAGAACAAATTGAAAGTGGCGGAGAACTTCACCTACCTTGGGAGCTCCACCAACAACAAAGGACAGATGGACAATGAGCTAGACTGTAGACTTGGAAAGGCCTCAGCAGCCTTCAACCAGCTTGACTTTGAAACCTACTATGTGGAAATCAGCCAAGAAAAGAGAAAAGAGACTGGAATCACTGCATGCTTCTGATAGTGAATGCGTGAGGAAGATCTTAAGCATCAGACGACAGGACTTCATACCCAACACAGATATATGAGCCAGAGCTAACCAACAGCCAGTGTCTACAATCATACGCAAGCGGCGTTTCATGCAAGAAGACGTCTGCCATCTAGACTTAGGTAAACTTGTCTTTCAATATTGAACAGGTTTTGGGTCAGATAAACTATACCAAGGCATGTGCGTTTGCATGGAACATGGGTCGGAATTAGGACCCCTCCTTGCTGGCAGCCAGGTGCGTCAATAACAGACAAGGCCCAAATTTGCATATGTAGCAAAAAATAATGGTTCTATCTTTACTGAAATGGCTTGATTTAATTCGTTTTCCCTCAAAAGATGGGGATAGACACCAAAATTATTCTGATACCATGAGTAGTTACTGAGATATTGACGAAAACTGGAGTTTCAGTAATGGCCACCTTAATTTGCATATTGTGCGAATTGCCCAAGGATGACAGAGTGGCATCATTCAGATTCTGAAAGAGCACACCTCAGAGATATAGAAACAACAAAAAAACTTTGTATGGACCGCATTGCAAGGTTCTTCAAAAATCGGGGGTTTGGCAACCGGACTATTCGCCCTCCGGCGGAGCACTGTTTGAGACAGCTGTCGGACAAGTTTGTCAGTGCGGTTTCCCACCCAACATCTGCTTTAATTTAAAACCTTTAACCTGTGACGGCGAAAACTTGATGAACAGGAAACAAATATTTTCAAAAATCTCGGTAGTGACATGGCTATCCGTCAAAAGCTACTCTTTGTAGCTCTAGACTAGACCTCGCAATGGTCAGCATTTTCCAACATTCAATATCACAATATAGCGATGTTAACCTACAAATCTAGTGACAGTTCAATCACGATTTTTAGTCATTTTTTAACCGTAGCAACGAGGTTTAATAGTGTATAAGCATTGAACGTAGTGCAAAAATCAGTAGTTAGCTAAAATGACTCTAACTAGACCATTTTGTGTTTGCATTGATTAATGGCGAAGTTTATGTGTCGATCCCTACCTCTTCGTTTGTACTGAAGCTTAGGCTTTGCCCCAGATCATCATCGCCTTGAATCTTGCTCTCAAGTTTTGCCAGACGTTCTTTTAAGGCAGCTACGTCCTTTTCCTCCTCCCTTTTAAGAAGTCGTTCCTTGAGGTTCAATACCTCTATGTCAGTACGGCTCTTTTCTTCCCGCTCGACTTCCAGCTGGATCTTGAGGGAAGATAGCTCGATCTCGAGACTCGTAACTTGCGCCCTGCCCTGCATGACGGCGACCAGCGACACGACCAACACGAGAGCCGCCGCCACCGAGAGCACCGTGACGAGGGAACCGGGAGGTCCGGGGCCACGCTCACGGTGCCGGTGCGAGCCGTCGTGGCCGACTCCGAGCAGCTTCTCCGCATCCATCATTGGCAAAGAATTTAAAAATACACAGCTTTTTTTCAAACGCTCCGTGCAATTGACCAAGTGCGCTTTTCTGTGTCACCTCCCCGCAACTGGACCCTGCACAGAACACCGGGCCTGGCCTGGGCAGATTTAAACCACGCCACGGGTAAGGTCTAGGGGCGGAGATATCGCCTTTGTTTTTGTATCTCTTCATCCTGAATAGGCATGTAACGCCTACTTTTCCGCTAAACATCATGTAGTCCCAGGAATAGACCTGTACGATATGATCTAGGAGCGTCACTATTGGTCAAGATACACGTCAATCTTCATACGTCATTTAGAATTCTCCATTGTATGTAGTTCATGTTGATATATGATTAACACTGTGGGGTTGACGTTAATTAGGGGAAGGCTTGAAACGTCAGAGGTCACAATGTTAGAAAAGTTAGTGCAGGTGACTGGTTTTGTTAAAAACAAATTATCTCTGCCAATTAAAGACGCAGCGTTATTCTGACAGCATTTTGATTGGTTGCTTGGTTGTTCGCTTGGTTGTTTGTTGGTTGGTTGTTTTTGTATTTGTTGTTTGTTTGTTTGTTTGTTTGTTGGTTGGTTGGTTGGTTGGTTGGTTGGTTGGTTGGTTGGTTGGTTGGTTGGTTGGTTGGTTGGTTGGTTGGTTGATTGGTTGGTTGGTTGGTTGATTGGTCGGTTGCTTACCGACTTGGCAGGGGAACAGGAGCTCATAAGATTTTATAAGTAGATTTGGTGATTTCAGGGACAAAGTTCTTAAATTTTGCCTTTATCGTACTTGAATCTGTGTCCTTTCTAAAAGGTAACGTTGTACAGTTCAATCCAAGATGGCGAAAAGGTTTCATTGAAAAAAAATTAATCAATTCAACTTGCCACTTGGCACGGAGTACGGGATGGAGTGAGTTAGTGTATGAATCATAAGGCTTGTGACACAAATATTTCACCGCAAATCTGTTTGTCTCTTGGCGTCAGTGTTGACGATCCTGTCCATAGACGAACTCGCCCAACGTGGTATTCGCCTTGAGGGCATCTCCGTAGACTATAAGTTGTATAACCTTTAGCCTTGTGTAGCGGGGGCAGTTGTTTTTAACAAGACGTCCCCAGTAGGTTACCTGTCTGACTTGCACTGATAAGGCCATGTTGATTTGATTATATGGATGACATCCGCGCGCGCATGAATTTTCGGCCGTTTCCAAAAAACAAAAAAGTTTTCAACCATACTGTAAATCGTGCAAAACAGTTGCTAAATGAGCAAAAATATACCATGAGTTGCAAGGAAAACATTTAGAAACGATACCAATGTCGTAGAATGCCAAAATCAAAGGAAAAAAGACAAAAATGTTAAGAAATGAATTCGAAGAGTAGATTATTCGCCATAACATATTCTGTGCCATTAGTTCAACCTTCATGACCACGTAGATTTCATAGTGAAAGCAACTTTTTTTTTGCAAAACTTTTTTTTTATTCGCACGCTCGCATCAGTTTTGGGGTTCCCAGAGGATGTCATCCATATAATCAAATCAACATGGCCTAAAAGAAGAAACTAGAGATTTTACACATCCTAGCAGTACTAGTATCATATTTTGTAATTTTTTCGGCGAAGACGGAAACAGGTCGCGTCAAGCTACCCACGACAGGTTATTTACACGTGCGTTCTCTCACCAATACGCTCCTTCAAAAATATATAAACGAAAATGTCAAAAACTCGAAGTTCCGCTGCATGCAGTACCATAACAAGCCGCCAAGAGACCCAAAATCTAAGGGGCAAACCCCAGTTTCTTACCCCTACTGAAACCTATAGTTATGAGGCGTTTTTCATCGACGCCGTGCTGCAAGACAAAAGTTTTCCCGCCTACCACATCTGCATAGGAAGGAAACATGTACCGTATTGTATTGTCTGATTTAGAAAAAAAATTCTAGTACTAAAATTCTCACAATAATGGTAAATTCTATCTAAAGTCTTTAAAATTTCTTCTATCTATTTACATGAACTTACATAGTTTATTCTCGTGTGTGGTCATATTATAGATCAAAATTGACGTTTCATACGTTGCTCCCATCGCACACATGACATACATGTATGTATTGCTTAGTGTGTCCGTGCCGAAGCCGGAATTTTTCTCCTGCAGTGTACCGGTACAAACAGGCGCGCACAGAGATCAGCACCCAGGACAGAACTTTGCTTTGAAGATTTCTTTCAGCTCCAGGCACAGCCAACAACAGGTGCACATGGCTCTCATACAAACTCTTTGTACACCGATATCTGATGAATGCTTTTTAAGCTGTGATGTTCCAGAACAATTTGCCTGGGTACGACTTGTTCTATCACCGGAATTGCTGTCATAGAAGCTCGATAGTCAGAAAAAGTTATGATCCTCCACCCAACATCTGCTTGGAGATTATCTGGTCCCTGGAATCACCCCCCCCCCACCACACACACGCACACACACACACAACACTACAGCTCGTCAGCACCAGAACTAGAAACGCGTGCCCGCCAGCATCTGTAGCCCGCAAAGAACTGCAGTCAAGCCGACAGTGTAGAGGCTCCCCCTAGCGGCAGTCCCTGCGTCCCTGACGGGTTTAGGCGTGGCCGGTTTGTCACAGTGGTCGGTGTACTCCCCCAGACAGGCTGCGTACATCATCACATGGGCGATGTAGTGTTGCTCCTGCGAGGAAAACAGAAGAAACGATTTTTTACATGAAATCAAAACCAGTTCACCAGTGTCCATGTCCTTGGTGCTGAATAAGCAATCGAGTCGAAGCAGCAAAAAACATCGCGTTGCTGGCATCCCATACTTCTTTTCTGTATTATACCTTTAGGAACTTAGAAAAGACATATAAAAGAGCAGACAGTGTAACTTTATCTCGCCTTACCCTTGTCTTTGACGTTGAAAACGGCACATAATTCCCGGACCTGGCAAAGTCACAGCTATACACGGTATTGCTATTGCACTTTGAACAAACTTTATAGAAAACTATTTTTGCATGCCTCCAAATATTCAAATTGCAAATCTATCAACAGTGTCAGAAAACCATTCAGACGTTAGTGTGCAAGTTCATCTACACTACAACTGAAGCTGTACTGTCCTGACCTGCACGCCGTGGAACAGGTGTGCCATGGGTCCGTCCGCCATGATGATGACGTCTTCCCCCGCGTGTGTCTCACTCCGGAGCGGGACGGCGCTCTGTTGTCTGTACTCCTTATCCGCTGGACATGATAGACAGAGTTCTGACTTCAATTTCTGTAATACTTAATGTACAGAAGCCCTCACGGTAGCGACAGAAAAAAAGCTGGCCAACCTCTGCTTGTAGAGTATTCTGTTTTACACAAGAAAGAAACCAGGTTTCGAGTCAGAAACGTTATTTGGAAAATGTTCAAGGCTGGGCATGTTGGTTGTTCGCTAATGTTCTCTTTTTGTCGACGCCTCAGGGGCGGAGATCCAGAGAGTTTTTTTATATTCCAACATTTCATGACTAGACATGGTAAAGGCACAAATTTTCTTCAACTTGTTTCATTCCGCCATCAACGCAGAGGCTCGAGGACAAATACAGGACAGGACAATACTCATTTTAACATGTCGTTAAGTGAGGAAAAGTCGTGTAAAGTGCCTTTCTCCAGGGCACAAGATCGGTGGCATGGTAAGACTCGAACCCGGGAGCTCTTGGTTCTGAGTCTGAGTCGAACCGCCACACGCCACACGACCCCACACTCCAGAGAGCCCGTACCTGTATTGACGTCGGTGATGTTCTGCCGTGTGACGTGCGTGTCGTTCCCCCGGGTAGTCTCCTCCAGTCCGTACCCGGCGCCGTTCCCGTACAGCAGGGTGGTGTACGGCAGACCGTCCCAGTCGTTGTCAGGCGTGGAGTATCTGTACACGTTTTTACCTGCAACGGTGATGAACGTGGTGGTAATCAGAGATCAGGCAGCCTTCAACAAATTGTGTACACACAGAGAGACTGGTGAACGGACTAACACACAACGCAAAAATAGCAGTGATACATTTGGTATGTTAGGAATTGCGGATCCGGAGACGTGCATGCACACCCGACACCCGTATACAGTCTTATAATCGTCCCGAACATTGGGTGTCCCCAAACAAAATATGAAGTTAAACCATACCAAATATGGAGTTGAACTATCTCAAATATGGAGTTGAACCATACCAAATATGGAGTTGAACCATACCAAATATGGAGTTGAACCATACCAAATATGGGATGTCCCCTGTCAGGGTAGCCCGCAAACGCCAGTGTGTGGGAGTGGTCCGCTGTCACCACAATCAGGCTGTCAGACGTGCTCAGCATGTCTTTAGCCACCTGTGGTGAAGAGAGGGAGACGGCGTTATGTATGCTCAACAGTACAGGATGTTCGCACCCACGTGACCATGACGTAAGTCACGTGACCATGACGTAAGTATGATAGCCATGATGGGTGGTTAAACCTAGAGGTTGTAAGCTATTAAATCTGAAGTTGCAAAATTAATTACAGTCATGACACACGTACTGTCCAACACGTCAGTCGTTGGCTTGCATACAAATCTAAGGGTCTGACTCTCCTATGTTCAACTGATTCCCAACCGGGAAGGACTGTGGCGTTACGTTAACCCATTGTAATGACGTACCTGCACAGCGTCATCAAACGCCACGGTGTCCTCTAGAGCTTTGACTGCCGTGGCCCCGTGATGGCCGTGGTCAATTCGACCTCCTGGACAAAAGAAATAATTTTGATTATAGCAATACAGGACTCTAACACACGATCTCGTGTTATCAAAAAATTGGATCGTTCGATCGTGACATGTCCAGAATCCTCATTGAACTGGCGACATCTTGCCTATGTGAAGTTCTTAATGAGCACACGAGAGGGAAAAAAATACACAGGCAATGACAGGCCAATAGCAGGATATCACATACTGTACAATAAAACAAAAACAACAATAGGATAACTCAGTAACCTTCAACTAGCAGGAAGAACCCGTTCGGGTTTTTCTGGAGGATTTGTATCGCCTTCCTGGTCATGTCGGCGATGGTCGGCTCCTCGGCCGGGTCTGAGGTGCGGTCAGCAGAGTACTTCATGTGACTCCTCTCAAACAGACCTGTTTACACAAATAACAACAACAAACAGACCTGTCAACACAACAAACAATAGTTGACAGACCTGTCCACACAACAAACAACAGTTAACAGACCTCTGTATACATAATTTTGACCTCTGCATCAACTTAAATAACAACATCAATCACTGTCCATTTGTATGCGTTTTATATGCCTATGCTTATCACTGTACCAGCAAAATGAATGACCAGTGAAATTTACAAAACAATTACTATATGTGTAGATATGACATAACGTTGAATCCATGTCTGAATAGTAACAGTACAAGTGTGCAGACCTAGAAGGTAATCCGTTGAGTCCGGGTCGACATCCCTGAAGTCCGTCCCGTTCCAGACGTAGCGTGCCGTTCCGGATTTTCCGTCCTGCCAGCGCTGGATAAGATCCACGCCGTCGTCTCGATCTCCGGATCCGGATTCCGGATCCGCCATGCTCCGGGGCGTGAACATCCGTCTTCCCCCTCCCATAATAACCTGATATGCAAATGAGCAGACGTGTTTGCGGTCACGTGATTATTCAGCGTCCGCCATCTTGGAGGGTGAAATATCCATCTGTAACATTTCCAGTTAAATCAATTTCAACTAGAAAGGTAACATTTGCAAAGCAAATGCATAATGTTTACCTTCGCATATAACAGATTCATATACATAATGACAGGAGTCTAAATCCCTCCTGCTATGAAATTGCAACATGATGTAGCCCAACACCAGTAACCATGGTGACAGACGTCTGGTTCTTGTCATTGACCTTTTGTGTTTGGAACGGAAGAAGAGGAAACAGCAAAAACAATATGTTTTCCAAGTATTGGTACCTCTATATCAGGCGCTTCCTCCACCAGTTGATAGGCGATGTCGGTGCAGTTGTTGTCCCGGGCCTCGGCGGTCAGGTCGCTGTCGGCCTCCCAGCCGCGTGCGGCGGAGTGAGCGTAGGCCGCCGCCGGCGTGGCGTGGGTCACCCGGGCAGTGGTCACGATTCCTGTTGACTTTCCTTGGAAACGGAAAGGCAGAACAAACTTAACCAAATCATCGATCAACAAAGTGTCCTTTTATATCGATCTGTCCAAGCTCTTAAGAAAAGCCAGTGTGTTATTTCAAGCACATATCGTTCACCAGATCTTCAGAGAAGCCACGTGACAAGCCTCACTGGGTCAGTCTATTGAAGAAGACCAGAGTGACTCGTCGAACGCTCTACTAAGTGAGAACATTTCTTTGTGTTGGAACAAAAGTTTTAAAAGTTTTTAACCAACACAGATGAACTTTCATGACAGTAATTTCTCTAGTATGGGCACACCTGCTCTCTCTGCGTGCACGATGATGGACTCCACCTCGCGACCCTTGGAGGAACTGCAGTTGCCGTACCGTGTCTTGCCGTCCACGCCGACCACCCCGCTCTCCGCCTTCACCCCGCACAGGAACGCCGTGGCAGTCCCGGCTGAGTCGGGCACTTGCGCGTCGATATTGTAGGTCTACAAAGGAAACGTGATACACATGTCTAAAGATACAGTAAATAGCCATTGTGGATAACATTGCCATACATTGCTACAGTGCTAAAACCCAAATTTAGGCTATGCATAACTTTGCTTCCTAATCCTATGAATATACTGAGAGGAATAAACGAGGGTATCGGTATTAGAGCCCACCAGTGGACCACCAGCCGAGACGGGGGCCGATATCGTTTACCAGGCAATTGCGATTGATCACTCGAGTCAAGTGTCCCAAAGGACTCACGTGCTCAGAGTAATTGAGGAGGGTTGACGTACTAGTGTGACTAAAAATTCGCGATGCACGTTAAACCATATATAGTACATAAGTCTGTGTTTAGGAAATTCGTTCGCAAGGGCACGAAATATTTTCGCATATCGCTGACCTTCGACATGGCGGTGTACGGTAGAGAGTCCATGGCCAACACGGCCTCCTCTCCCGGGTTTCCCGCCTTTTGGCCCTTCAGGATCCGGGCCGTGGTTACCGTGGAGACGCCCATCCCGTCTCCCAGGAACAGCACCACGTTCTTGGCCACGTTCGTGTTTAAGGTCTGCAGGCGGAGAGCGGCGGCGAGGGACGCCCGCGCCATGTCGCTCCAGTACTCGGGCGTGCGCTCCTGGTCGGTGGGCGCTGTTGCCCTTGACTGTGCATGCGCACTTCGGGCTCGCAGATGCGCCGAATGGTCCTCGTTAGAAGAGTCATCGTAGGCTGTTACAGAAAAGTAAATAAAAAGACATGCACATGCTCACACCGTTTTAACTTAAATATAATTGTTAAAGATTGTATGACATTTGTTTCTCGTGTGACACTGACAGCCATACTGCAGCACGTCGGCAGAACGTACTGCACCTGCGCGTAATCCGTAATGTATTGTAGATAGCACTTCAGCAGAACGTCTCATATAAGGTCACATTCGCGCATATAAGGTTAACATCTCGTCTGTAGGTTCCAAATGTAATGTCGGAAAAGATATCCTCTGCAACAGGCAAAATCCTAATGCAACGTTGACCAAAAATCCACCGAAAAGCATAAAAACACAGGGTTCTGCGCAGGCGCAGTACGTTTTGCCGACGTGCTCCATACTGCTGACTTGCCGACAGAAAACGTCACACAAACAATGGGCTTCAGTGCAGTCACTGCTATGTTTGACGTACGACGACACAATAGACTTACGCTGTTCTAGACTGATTAAACCTGTGCTGTTTGTTGGTCAGTCCCGCCCCTTTTGCAAAGACCGCACCCCTAAAACTACCAGGGGTATGAATTTCACAGTTGTGTGGTGAGTTGGCAGAAACAATCTCAAGAAATGTGCAGTGATGTGACTATAGCTAGAAATGCGTGTATTGGGGACGTTTTTGGGGAGAGGAGGAAATAGGCCGGGGATACTAATAGGTGAAAATGGGGATACTGCATAGCCACCATGGCCACCATAGCCACTGCCAGTTGAATTGATAGCCTGTCTGATCTCGAGGCGTAACGCCCCCTTTTCCGCCAATCAAAAATCGTTCCGCTCCACTTTTCGGATACGTTTGACTATGATGATTTTACGATTCACATTTCTGAAAAAAATTACACTAACCATTTCCATGTTTCCTCTGTAGTCACATTATATCACATACGTTTCGGTTATTCCATCAAATTTACATAGGTCGCATGTATACGCCTGGTCGTGTGAACCTTTCACATGTCATAAGGTAGAATTTACTATGACACATGACTGCTCCAAAAGTTTGCCAAACACCCTCTTATATATCAATGTACTATGTGGTAGCCTTATAAACACTTCCACGATATATAGCACAGAAATATGCAGAAGGGTTTGAAAAGTTGGCAAGCATTCCTGGTGGAGTGTTGTTGCCGCAAACAATGGACTAAAAAGGGTAAACAGAAATTGGCTGGTGCATGAATCCCTCACTTGCCCTTTTTCTTTTCCCTACAGCACGTTATAGTAAAGAAACTTCCAGTAGTCTTGTCGATTTCATGCTGAACAGTGAGCGCACTTTAAAAACAGTGCCAATGTTGGTGACATGCTCACTTCATTCCATGTGCGAAAGTGCCAATTCACAAGAAAACTGTAACTACAAACCAAGAAGTAAGATAGGTTGAGGCGAACGTTAACATTACCTGGTTTGCCGAAAGACGTGGCTATGAACACCACAGTCAGGAACAACCCTGCGGTCGAGTGAACTCTTGCCATCTTTCTTCACGGGTGATCAAACTAAACTAACTACAACTAACCCCGTTCTTAAGCTTAATGGCCCTGCCTATTTGAACAGCGTCACCCACTTGTATATCAGTCAATCATTCATTAACAGAGGCTGTTCGTCGATTTCCTCTTCCTAGAAAGTCAACACTGCTCCCAGTTACACAGGACCAAGTCCAGTTACACAGGACCAAGTCCAATGTTTCTGCTTATTTTGCTTCTAGAGAAAATGTTTTCAAAGAATTCCATGATTGTTTTGCGTTTTGTGTGTTTTGTTGTCGTTTAGATCATAATCTTACACTTCACTTCGTATTCCAATTATAACATCAATGGTCGCACAAGTCCAATCAGTTAACTCGCTTTTACCGTCGACTCATGCGTACTGCTACCATTTCGTCACAAGAAATATGGATTTGTTGGGAGCCACGTGCTTAGCACGCTGTGACCATGCCATATACCCGTGTTTGGGGAAATTCTCTCACGTGTAGGGCGGGCGTACACAACACACTCGACGCTCTATTGTTTTCTCTCCCTTAAGTTACACAGGCTAGACTAACGTTCGCTCGTGCTTGTGAGTAGGGTGTGTGCGCACGTGTGTGTGAAGTTCTGTGGGTGATATATCACAAACGGTAAATCTGAAGTAAAAATCCTTTCAAAACCTGCCTAGGAAGAATTGAAAATCAGAAAATTATCGACTTCTTATCTTCATGTTAAGTACGAGCAAATGGGGGTCCTATTTACATGTCTTTATGTTAAATTTGCAGACAGGAGAACACAGAACAAAGAAACCTTAAATACGCGACACAAACAAAGCGAAGCACAACCACTGATCGAACAAAAACAAATGGATAGATACCTGGTTTGCCGAACGCTGCGGCTATGAACACTGCCACTAGAAAGAGTCTTGCAGCCATACGAACTGTGGCCATGTTTCTTGCAGGTGACTGAGCTATAGCGAAGAGACGTGTTCTACTTTCCGCGCCTTTAAGAACTGCGACACCGGTGACAGTTAATCATTTATACCCGCCCCTTCCACCAGGCCTCGGCGCCCTTTGCGCGACCTAGAATTAGCCAGAGTGTTTAGTGGGCGCTAAAGGGTCGCCAAGGTCGTGTGGTGGAACTGATGGGATCTTACTGAAGACCTTTTGTCCATTTTCTCGTATTCAACAGTAGCCTCAGAAAACAGTACGTAATAGCAATTAGTAGTAGTATCAAAACGCCAGCCGTAGCAAAAGTCTGATTTGGAGAGAAACGCCGAGAATCAGTCTCTGGCGTCATTGCCGCATCGTTCAAATGTTATACGCACGCGTGTAGATGAACTGTGTGAGTCCTCTCTACTACCTGTAAACCCCTTCGAGTAGATAGGGGGCGTGGCTTGAAAACTTGTAAACCGTTGGGCACGATACTGGTCAAGACGGAGCAGGTGTAATGAGGCGAAGCGTACTTATGGTGTTGATAGCTAATATATAGTGTAATCCTGCCGAACCCTCGTCGATTTTTTTTAACAAACACACCGGGTCCCTAATCTGTGTGTTGGGCAAGTTCCCTTTTTGATATCTGACATGTCCAAGGCTCCTCACTCACATGGACTTAACGACATAAACACACTGAATGTTTGTTACGACGTTCACCAGCGACTAAGCAGAAAAACATTGTCATTGCTTTGATTTATTACAGTGTAGGTACTTGACTTATTGTGCATGAGTAGGTGCAGCGGTGACGCCATAATTTGCACTGTGTAGTAGCCCATTAGCGATCTCATGAGGAACTGCAGCGATGACCTACTTCCTTAGGCTATATTTGTCATGTTTGTATAGTCACATAAATGATAAAATGCTGTTTTGCTTAGTGATAGACCATATTATATACTGTATGTGCTTCAAGTAGTGAGCAGCGTTTTCATAATCCATTACCCACGAGTCGAACGATTGGTGGAGGGCCATGCCAACTCGTCCAAGGATCTGCTTTCGTTCCAACTCAGTTTTAAAGCTTAAGCGTCACAAGCCTAAACCTGCCAATGAAGTAACGTCACACTGTAAGTATCTGTAGTCTTAGTTGCGTATTCTGGAAAGCTATCATCGCAGCAGTACTAGTAACACATATCATTGCGCTACATTTTGTACATGAACGTGCGGTCTTGCATCATAGGTAGTTCAAAGGTCAACTGTGACGTACGAGCCTTTGAGGTCACCGCGAGGACATGTGTGGGGTGGGAGGGTGCGAGTTGCGGGCGCTTGTGCAATGGTACCCCCGATGTGTGAATATAAAGGAGAGATGCCTCGCTATGGCTTGAATCGATTCTTTTCCACCTTTAACAGAGGATAGGATCACGCAGCAAACAGGTAAGGAACATATCGTGGCTTTGTCGTACAATCTTTAGGTTACGCATGGCGATATTGATAGGCGCGCTGTGCATCCATGTGGCGATCGTACGGCGGACAGACAGCTCGTCCGTGGGTCAATGTCCTCACGTGTCCTCAAGCAACTCCCGTCGTGACATCAGGACGCTTCATTTCCAAGCAGATGCGTGGTTTTATCATATGCTGTACGTTGTAACGTTACATTGCACGGAACTTGTTGTTCTAGGCCAGGAGCCTGTTACCGATAATGTTGCCATGTACGACGTGAGGTCACGTACAACGAGTGTAGGCAAAAAGCAGGTGACAGTTGGCTGATTTGCCTACCTAGAATTTGCCTATGTCTTCAAATGATTTGCATGTACATGATGTAAATAAATTTTACAACGATCAGTCGTTTTGAAGAGGTTATAAATCCTCATTTTCGTGACTAGGTGTAACGTTACAGGTGTCCTAAAACGTCTAATTCTAAGTTATGCCACCTGTTAACATTACAGGCTTGTCACGAAGTGCACATAGGGACCAACTTTGCCGAATAATTTTTCACCAACACAAGAACTTCAAGAACGTGAAAAGGATCAGTTTAATATGACGGACGTCGGGAAGGACGACAGCGAGACATCACGCTTACTTGACGGACAGAACGCCTCCAGACACGTACAGCTGGACACAGACCGTGTCCCGGAGGTTGTGACGTATGGCAGTGTGACGGACGAACAGACGACAGAAGCCGATACTAACACAGAGACGGCGGCAGAGGAGGGGGGCTTCAGCTGCAGGAGGGCGTCCAAAAGACAACTCCTGTCCTTCGTCTGTATCGCTTTGCTGAACTTCTGCGGATTCTGTTACTATTCCGTCATCGCTCCGTTCTTTCCGGACGAGGTAAGTGAACCGGCTATACCTGTTCCTGTTTTCTGTTGATCCCACCACTACCTCATAGTAATGAGATGTGATGTTCTGAATCATTTTACTGTGCACGTGTCAAACAATGAAGACACTCTTTTGCATATCTTAAGTGATCCTTCAAATAATCGTTTGACGTTAAGTCTTTTCAAATATATTTTCCATCTAAGTAGAATGTCAGCAAAATTGGTTCATCGGTGATTTCTTTCTTGCATACGTAGATGGACAAAGTTACAACAACAAAATGACAGTATTTTATTTTTGGAAACATTTAGGATGAAGACTAAACCAGTCAAATAATTCGTATGGTCATGGCAGTCTAACTATCTAACGTCTCTACAGGCTCTAAAACGAGGAGCGTCGCAGACTTTGGTTGGACTGATATTCGGATGTTTTGCTATCATCAACTTCCTGGGGGGTCTGGTCTTCGGAAAATACGTGAGTATCAACCATATCATTGGGCAATTCTGAAAAACACATCGCAAAACTTATCTTTATGATGGTGTCATGAATAGTATGTATTGTGGACAAGTACGAATTCATTTTCTGGTAGATCATACACCAATTGTTACATAGAGGTCTACATGCGTCAGGTATTTGTTTCTTACCTTCTTCAGTCAAACGTTTATTTTGCCAATTATTGTCCAAGCGGTGGATGAGATTTTTATTTTTTCATTCCTTCTCTGTTTTTCTCTCCTCAGATCACCGCCATAGGGTCTAGGTTCATGCTGACCAGCGGTGTGTTTGTGGCGGGGAGCTGTTCTGTGTTGTTCGGGTAAGTCTCAACAACGTATTACGATGTCTTACAACAGCAAACTGAATCGTATCTTATGTCATTGGACCACATTGCATGTCTGCTTTGGCTTATTTTTTGGTGCGTTTTTACTAAATTTTATGCTTTTTTATCAGGCTTTCTTTTTTTTGCACAGTTTTTAACGTTTTTTTTTTGGGGGGGGTGTCGTAAAAATAAAGCCCGATAAAAAAGGCTTAAAATCACGCCAAAGATTGTAGCAAAGTATTGTAGCAACTGTTTTTTTTCTTTCCCAGGCTTCTGGAGTACATGGATGGAGCGCCGTTCATCGTGTTCTGCTTCGCCATCCGGTCGGTGGAGGCCCTGGGTGTGGCCGCCTTCCAGACCGCGGGCACGGCCATCCTCACACACGCCTTCCCTAACAACGTGGCCACAGTCATGGTAGGCAGATGGGGGCATTACTTCGTCCCGTGGGGGTACTGTTTTATGTTGGTACTGCGTGTTTGCTGGTAAAACTTACGATCTTTTTATGGATTTGTAGATAGATAAAGACGTAGACATACATAGATAAAGTTACAGAAACAAATTGACAAATTAGGTTTTGATGGATTTGTTTGAATTTTAGTATGTGGTGAGTTATTGAGGTCCCGAAGAAAAAGTGGAAATTTTGGGAATTCTAGCAGCGTTTTCCAAACTAAAATTTCATTTGTAGCATTTTGGAAAAGATTGAACTCTCTTGCAACACAAAGTTTCAGTTTATTTAAAAAGCTATGATCCCTTTTCTAACAGGGAACCCTGGAGATTTTCACAGGCCTTGGACTGATGGCCGGGCCGCCCATCGGAGGTGTGCTGTACGACGTAAGTGTTAAGCATTCATTCATTTATGTGTTAGTAAGCAGGGTGCTAGAAAGTCAACATTTCTCTTTTTCAATTTCATGAATCCCCAATGGATAATCGTTGGTTGCTTATTGCTTTGTTTATATCCGGAATCTAGGATAGTTGTTCGACCTGTAACTCTACGAAAGCAGTGACATACGCGGAAATGTATTTGTATTGCGCGTTTGTGTAATTTGAAAACTTAAATGTTTTGTAAATGTTTTGTCATTTGAACAGCTTGGAGGCTTTAAGACCCCGTTTATAACCATGGGTCTCTTGTTGCTGTGCTGTTGTGTGTTTGTGACGATCCTAGTCCCGCCACAACCAGGTAATTAACAAACTTTTAAAATAGTCTAGAAAAAGAAACGTCGAGTAGGCCACTGTTGTTGTCATTTAATAGATTTATCGATCTTGATTATGTAAAGTATAGTTACATTTTGTTGTTTTCTATGAGATTGACCCTTTTCACACAATTACACAAAGAATTAGTGCATGTATTAACATTACCACGCCTTGTGTACATGTAGACCAAATTGTACCACTGTATTTGTACAGATGAACAGGAGGGCAAAACAGATGTGAATATGCTGTTTTTCTTCAAGATCCCAGCTGTGCCTATAGCCTGTAAGTATGGACCATTGTGGACGTCCGACATTTAGATTTATAAGTTAGCAGTACTGTCGAAAAAGCATGGTGATCAGATCTACACCAATGATATATTTGCTTGTCATGCAAGAACGAATATATAGCAGACAAACTATGTAATTATGTTTCCAAATATTTCAAAAAGAGAGAAGAAAGGGCAACTAACAGTAGATGATAGGTAGTATATAGTATTGTTGTAATGTATAGATTCCTAGCAATTAGCATTAGAATATAGCGTTCCAGTATGCAATACTCATGTTTTGCATACTGCATGTCCTCTTGTGCATTTAGCCCATCTGGGAAAGAACATGCAATAAAGATTCATATCATTAGTGGTCTACAAAATCTTGTTTCAACTGGGGGCTTCAGTACAATGTAACGTTGTTATGTCTTACGCGTGGTTCTGTAGGCGGTTTGGCCGTTGTGGTGGCCTGTATGCTGGACTATATCGACCCTGTACTTCAGCCGTACTTGATCAATCAGGTAAGATGTAAACTAACGTTACTTAGCTTTACATTCCATATAATCAATACCAATCATTCCATGCAAGAAGCGCACACATATCAATTTTATGTGTTCTTTCAAAGTGAATTTGCGGTTGTAATAGTTATGTAGCTAAAATGTGTTTTAACTGATGTTGACAGTTCCACACCTCCCCTGTGCACATCGGCCTGATGTTCCTGCTGTGGGCGGCTCTATACGCCGTCCTGGCGCCGGGCTGGGGCTGGCTGGCAGACAAAAGGGTAACCTCCCGTCTTATAGGCCTAGTGGTTCGGATTGTACGTCTCTTCTACATTTCCTTTGATAAACCTTGATTAACAACGCCTTACTTCTGAATATAACGTCTAGATGTTCATGCTAATCGTAGTGCTGTTAGTGCAGATAGCAGAGGTGGCATTGCATCTGTTCTACTTTAATCCTTTCTTATCTTAGATGTTTAGAGTTAAAACTTTAGAACCAACACAAAATGCTCTCTCACCTAGAGCTAGTCACTCTGGTCTTCCTCAGTAGACTAACTTAATGATGCTTGTCACGTGGCTTATTGTGTGACGTCAACACCGGGTCAAAGGTATCTGGTAGACGATGTCGGCCCCGTCGCGGTTAAGTGAAGGGTGATGGGCCCTGATGTAAATAGCCTCCTTCACCCCTCTCCCTTTCTTGTGTTGTTTACAGAAATGTGTCCCGATCATGGTACCGTTAGGCATGGTGGTGACGGCGGTGGGAACTCTCCTTCTCGGACCGTCTCCGCTCCTGACGGACTACGCCAACATTATACCGAAGTAGGGTTTGGTCCAACAAGTAGAATCCGTTTATTTACCGAAGGAAAACATATTGTTTTTGCTAAGTTTCCTCCTCTTCTTCTTCTCCAAACACTGACCTCTGACCTGGTCAATGACCTGATTTGTTGACGTCTCTCACCATGGTAACTGGTGTTGGGTTACATCATTGAATGTATTTGAGTGAGAATTAATTCTTGCTTTATTTAGACTCCGTGTTTTATTACGTTTGAAAACGTGTAGTTACTAAAGGTTAAACAATCCGTTTTTGCTGACATGGTTACAGGGCGCAGTGGGTGAACATTGTCGGTCTTGCAGTTATCGGAGCCTCTTGCGGAGCGTTCATGACACCAATCGTCAACATGATGCTTTGGGCGGCCAGGTAATGTGTCTGACTGAACCTCGCTTTTCGCCGGCTCCCTAATTAGTCCGTCACCCCCCGACGTGATCTGCCACAAGCTCTTGGGTGGCGGACTATCTAGGGAGCCGGACAAGAGCTTGGGTTTCACAGGCTAGTAATGTAATGTACGGGGACTAAGTCATTTTCCCTTGCTTCTCCTTCTATAGTCTGAATTATCGCCACAGGAGGATTACATCGATGGTAACCATGGTGATTTCTTTCCTAATTAGTGACGCAGGCATGGAGAATAACTTTGCCATGTACGGCCTGGTGTCGGGCGTGATGAGCGCCTTCTTCGCCATCGGGTAAGTTTTTTCTTTCTTGTCACTTCGTAAATCCAGAAAACATTTCTCCACAAAGGGACTCTACTCCCGTCCCAGTTACTCTATCTTACCTTTCGAAATAGTTAGACTTTCCTCATAAGATGACATGAGGACATCATGGATAGGTGATGTACATTCTATAGATTGTGCCGTTTCCTTAAATTTCAGATGGGTGTTCGTGTTAAATCGTGTGAATGTTATTTCTTGATGCAGTTGACTTATGTATTACAGGGACCTGCTGGGCCCACTGGGAAGCAGTGCACTGGCGGATAGGTTTGGCTTCCCGTGGACATCCACTGCGTTTGGAGGGCTTGTCGTCTTTTATGTATGTACCAAGTTATCACAACACGACACACACTTGGTTTTCATGCTCAGACTATGATATGGCGTGGCAGTGTTCAATGACGGTTGTTTCTACGCTTTTTTTTTACAATGAGTATATGTTAACGTTGAACTTATGCAGTTTTCTGAACAAAGAGGAAATATGACATTGAACCCTATTTGATCATTCCTATACATGTAACAAATAATATGTGATTTTAGAGATTGTTTTCTGTTTGACGTAGCTCTTATCCGTTGCTATACCAGTTGGTAAAACAAACACATTAACCCCTGTTCGTTACCTTGCAGATGCTGGTTATAGTGGCTTTCTACATCTATGATGGCTGCCACACTACCCGTCGGTAGGGCTTGTTGAATTTACATGTAGTTGATGTTGTTTGAGTGAATCATTGTACTCTAATAAATGTTCAGCCATGTTACTGTACCATCACTAATTTATACCCCGTCACTTTATACAGTGTAGACTGCATCTGGTAGTTAACTACGTATGTTCTTCATACTTCGACGATAGCCTAAGCTTGTTTCTTCCATACGTTTTCAGTGTCCACCACGTGAACTCAACCGACGGTGAGAGTCAGAGGCTAGTAGCGTGAAGCTTCTGTGTACCTGAGTCTCCGACAAGCCCAGTCCAGAAGAGATTGCTGCCACCATATATATCAACTTTAATTTGTTTTCTGCCTTCAGTTGTTTTCTGCTACCACCATGAACCTTGTTTTCAGCCTTCCGTTTCCTGTTGTGTTCGTATGCTGTTTTATGAAAGCCAGTGGGCAAGTGTGTGTACAGAATCAACATAAAATCCCAAATGTTGCATATACCAGAAATTCACAATAACTTTGAATATATAAAAGATGACAAGCCATTTACATCTTGTTACACAGGTGTTGTAGAGGTGCGTGAGCCGCAGTGAATTATGTAAATATCTGTGGGGCCTGCTTGTATGGAGAATCGTGCGCTTATGTGAGACCAGGCCCAGCTTTATGTGAGAATGTACCAAATTTTGAAGATGCTGATTATTTATTATCAAGGAATTCTAACTCGGTATTTTTCATAATACACTTATGCCATCCAATTGAATCATACCAAAATTAGACTTTACCTTATTTGCCATTTTTGTCTGTGTTTCTATTTGTAATAGTATTAATACATCCACACTTATGGGAAGTGTCTAGTAGTATGTAGTGTTCTTGGTTAAGGAAAGGAAAATGGAAATTTGTCGACCGTAACAAAACTGTGCTGGGTTTTCAAACCTGATTTGTGCTCAGGGGACGGTACAAATAATTTCCGTATCATTAAAATTGTGAGCTAATGAAGTGGAAATAAAGCAGTCCTGCTGCTAGTATTTAAGGACGAGAGTAAAACATGGCCGCCCTGAGCGAGGCAATAAAAGGTGCTTAACCCTCCTTATGTTGACGTCATGATGACCTGCTCCACCAAACCGAGGGCGGGGCAAAGTACAAATCGTGACCTCAGGAGCCCGTGTACACGACAGGAACATGGAACCAGATCAGGACGACAGCGAGTCGGCACGTCTGCTGCTCGACCACGGGCAGAACACCTCCAGACACGTACAGCAAGACACACACCGTGTCCCGGAGGTTGTGACGTACGGTACTGTGACGGACAGATGTCCTGAAGTTATTCCTCACAATGACACAGAGACTGCCAAGGAAGAAAATGGCTTCAGCTGTGCGAACACATCCAAACGGCAGATTGTGACATTCCTCTGTGTAGCCTTTCTGAACTTCTCAGGGATGGCCTGCTCTGCTATAATTACTCCGTTCTTCCCGGATGAGGTGAGTTAACAACAACAATATATACATATATATATATACGCACATTGGTTCTCTTCCCACTGTATAACAAGTCAGAGAGGCAACTTGACAGATTACCTGGCCTAGATTCGTGTGTGTCAATATTTGTTAAGGCCCATTTTCACACGAAAATGCCGAGCGACCGTACAGCGAACAAAGTTGGATTAGTGTGACTCTTGATGTCATAATTGGAATATGATGTAAGATATAAAAGTATGATTTAAAGATAACACATACATGTATCTAGAACTGTTCTCTGAGAAATCTGTTAAATCTCAGTGGTAACAGCCCTAAATGGGAAAGGAACTGTTGGTTCGCCTCTGTGGCATTTGGCTTGTGTGAATACAACGATTAGATCTAGAAATGATTTTGACATGTTATACTAGTAGTCGATTGACTTCAGAAGACAGTACAACAGGTTAGTGTCGTTTGGTTTTGTTGCCTAGACTCTGGTCAGGTCACTGGTAACTTTGCACCTGTTTCATGACAATTCCGCGTGTACTCAACAACCAGCTCAAACCGGTCTTCCATGTTCCAGGCTCTGCGGAGAGGGGCCTCGCAGACTACAGTGGGGTTTGTGTTCGGATGTTTTAGTGCAGTCCAATTTCTAGGGGGGCTGGTCTTCGGAAAATTTGTGAGTATTCGTCCTACGTATTGCCAGTAGTCTCACTGAACAAGCACATGTCTAACCACTAGCGGACGTAGTAATACATGGATCTGGACTGATGGTATTTTCTTTGTGCTTTCATACACCTAATGGAAAATAGATGACAAAATATCATCAAGTCCTTTCTCTCTTTTGATGTTGATCATTCTGCCTTTTTCTGTGCACTTCTTTTAGAGATCACAAACGTTAAATTTGTCAGTATCTTTCCGTGTCTTCTTTTCGTTACGTAGATAACAAGAATCGGGTCGAGGTTCATGCTGATCAGTGGGGTTTTTGTGGGCGGGAGCTGCTCTTTTTTGTTTGGGTAAGTCTTTGTATTTTCTTAACAGTTACACCTTCTTTCCAGTAGTTTGGTGAAGTATTAGATTTGCGGAGAGGATGTAGGACTCGGGAGCTATAATAGGTCTGGTAACCAGGCTAGTGAAGTACGCCAATGCAGAACAGATAGCGCTAGCGTAAAAAAAACTTATTTAGAGTGTGAAAGATTATGCACATTCTAGACAACTGGCTGTTGCTCAATTTTACCCAACTCTACCGCCTTGTATACTCTTGTATATGTTATACGTATGTTGCTCTGTCTTAACAGGTTTTTAGAATACATGGAAGGAACGACGTTCATCGTATTTTGCTTTGCCATCCGGACCATGGGAGCTCTGGGCGTCGCGGCGAATCAGACTGCCGCCATAACCATCCTCACTCACGAGTTCCCCAAGAATGTGGCGAAAGTCTTGGTAAGAAAGACGTTCCTATATACTTGTCCTATACACTTGTGGAAGATTGAAAATGCCGTAACGTGAGTATGATTATGGTATATGACATTGGAATTATGCAACAGTAGCTTGTGGGGACTATGTTTACATAACATCATTGCAAGCGATTTAAAACACACATTTACAAAGACGTCAGACAACAGTTTCAATCGATGAGCTATTATAAAGTATTATACTGTATTGCCTGTATCTATGGCTACTTTAGCGTTGTACTGTGTGTTTTATAGTGTGTGAAACACGGCATCAGCTGGATTTGCTGTCTAGTGCTCCACCATGTACAATGTATTGTCGTTGCATGCAATTTGAAGAAAATAGCAGTAATCTGAATTCCTTGAGGAGAAACGTTTAAGAAAAAAAATTACTAGTAACCACAAAGTATCACTCGCCACTACAGGGAACCCTGGAGCTCTTCATGGGCCTCGGCATGATGGCGGGACCTCCTATCGGGGGTGTCCTGTATAACGTGAGGAACCTATCTGTTTCTGTAGTGGGGTTTGGACGATGTGGATATCTTGTTTCATGTGTAGTTAGCATGAACTGTACATTCAACATTTCATAGAGTGATAAAATCATGGAAGGATGTGCTGCAATAGAGGTGCGCACTGTGTCATCGGTCATTAAATCTATACCGAAATACTGAATTATGTTGAAAAGTATAAATGATAAATGGAACTGACAATTGTCAGCAGTGTACATACTACTAGATAAATGATATTCTACAGTTGACGCACTAAATTGCAAAAACTCATAGTAGATCAGTTTGCAGTTACAAGTTACTCATAGTACATCAGACTGATTACTAGTAGTTTGCAGTTATACAAGTGGCTCCTTTTCTAGACATATGTGGATGTCATGTTATTTACCTTGATGACACCAGCTAGGCGGGTTCAAGTTGCCGTTCTTCGCGGTCGGGGGTCTGATGTTCGGCTGCTGTGCGGTGTTGGCTGCCCTGATCCCGACACAAATCGGTGAGTGGAATAATAACGTTAATGACCCGCGCTTCGCTCACTCGGTGGTTTTACTTTTACTCACTAAACCGCTATTGCTGTTTTTGCACAGATAATGAACAGGAAGGGAAAAGGGACGTGTCCCTGCTGGACTTTCTAAAGATCCCAATTGTCATTATGGCCTGTAAGTGTTTCATAATATGTTTATTTTATATATAATATATTTCTTGTTTGAAAACCCCTATGACAAAGGAAAGCAATGTAATTGGCAACAAATGCGATATTCCACTCGCTGTTTTGTTCTTTCCAAGCGTTGCAGAAACTTTTAAGGGTTGTAGAGTTACAGTTACCGGCAGTTCTACGGAGCCGTGCTGTCACTGCCGTCGGCTCTGATCTCATATGATTCTCATTGCTGTGTTTGTGACAATCAGTTTGGAAGGGATAAGCGAACACAAGGTAAAATGGTCTGACAATAACCTCCATGCTACCGTCTCTAGTTGCCGTCACGTTTCTACTTTGTAACAATTTAAATCAGAACTGTATCATGTATCTGTTCCCATGTCTGTGTTGTTTATTTTGTAGGTGAGATAACCGTTGTAGGTTACGCTGTTATCAACTATCTTGAGCCGGTGATTCAACCGTACTTGGTAAACGAGGTAAATCAATTCTTTCACCATCCACTAGGATATTTTATGGACTTTCTTATGGAACGGACGGTAAACTATGGCTCAAGGTATAAAAATGGCCCATGAAACATGTCAATTGACTGTGCATTAGACTTTATTGAACAGTTTGACATTAGATTGTGCCGCTTGTGGTTGAAAATGGCGAAAGGGTGGTAACACGTGTTGTGGATGATATGTACGTGTGTTATGTAGGCTTCGGTGTGCGTTAGTTCAGTACCCAGAAGTGGTCCATGTGACCTTGCTGTCCCTGATCCAACTCATTCAAACAAATAACATATCAACTTCGTTACGGGCATATCTGTGGTGCATAATAATTATAACGTAATTGATGTTCCCAGTTCAACGTCACCCCTGCCCAAGTCGGGCTGTTCTTCCTGCCCCTGGCCGCAGTGTTCGCCGTGTGTGCGCCGGTCTGGGGGTGGCTGGCCGACAAAAAGGTAAAACTTGACCACTTCAATCCAATCTGTATTTGGCTAATGTGGAACTCCAAGGAACAAATTCTATCTCAGAAGTGTGTTATTGCTCCGCGTTGTGTAACGGTTACTTGTTGGTGTTACAGAACGTTGTGAGGACCATGATGACGTTAGGACTACTGGTTCTCTCAGTCGGCGCGCTCCTGGTCGGACCGTCTCCCCTTCTCTCTCATGGCTACCTCAACATTCTGCCCAAGTACGCTTTTAGTTCCGAAACGTTTACAATTCGTACGTTGCTATGGATTTTGCTGCAAACAAGTCATTACTTTAAAGACAACATAACACAAAACGCAAAGTGCTTATGTTATTTAGAAATTAAATGTGCTACACGGCACTCATTGAGTGATGTTATTTTTTCAGAAAGCTATGGGTTAACATTCTCGGTATTGTCGTCATAGCGATGTCCATAGGCGCAGCACTGACACCTATCTTCAACGTGATGCTCTGGGCAGCCGGGTAATTCGTGTCACTCACATGCTCATTGTGTTTCTGACTATGTTGTAATCTAC
The DNA here is from genome assembly GCF_001625305.1 of Branchiostoma belcheri. Classification (NCBI taxonomy): domain Eukaryota; kingdom Metazoa; phylum Chordata; class Leptocardii; order Amphioxiformes; family Branchiostomatidae; genus Branchiostoma; species Branchiostoma belcheri. The sequence goes on along the minus strand of NW_017803824.1, from coordinate 3,320,598 downwards.
GTACAGGCATACTAGTAAACAGTCATACACAATACGTACATCAACAAAATCTAACTGACGTTCTGTGTTCTGTGCCCAACTGCACTTGTAGTGTCAATCTCATGATTTATTAAAAAGATATTTTTATATTATATTTGGTAGCTAAGATTTAAAACAATCTTTGCAGTGATCGGATTTTGATGTTGTTTCTATTGTTCAAAGTGATGCGGGCATGGAGACTGACTTTGCTACTCACGGTCTGGTGTCCGGAGCTTTTGGTGCATCTATCAGCGCGGGGTGAGTTACTTACTGTTCATTAGCATATCAGCATAGCATAGCATATATGTGGAATGCACAATAACACTGTGGCAGCTCTGAACTTTTTTAAAATCGTGGTAACAATTTTTCGTGTTTGTGCTTATAAATAATGTTATCATATATAACAATGCAAAAATAGGTGACTACATAAAAGACATGTTTTGTCATTAGAAAAAATGCCGAAACTCATGATTACGTAGCACTACTTGATTGTAAACTATATTGTCTCTTGACGTTTAGTAATTAGGATGTTAATTTTCATTCTATAAACTTTTCTTTTTGTACTACATGTATGTTCAGTAGTCGTTGCCAGAAATTGTACCTTGTACAATTGTCGCACAATAACGTTCTTCTATATATAAAGTTCTTCTATATAACACACGCTTATCTACATGTTTGTAGTAAGGCGCACATGGATAATCTGATGACTTCCCCATACCAACCCGTTGAATAATCTGCTCGCCTGTGAAATTTCAGGTCGTTTGTAGGGCCGACAGTCAGCAGCGCGCTGGTAGAAAAGTTTGGGTTGCCCTGGGCAACAACAGCGTTCTCAGGGTTTATCTTATTTTCTGTAAGTACATTTAGCTTGTGATAAGTATATCTATGTGATCAATGAATAAGAATAAGACAAAGAATGAGAAAATACATGGATACAATCAAAGAGTTTTAGATTTCATGTTTATTTACTCTATTATTGCAAATATACTTTCAAACCTTTGAAAACGGTTTGTTTAGAGGAATTCAATTACATTGAGCGTAAGTCTTGACTAAGCATTGATGATTGTTTCATTGTTAACACAGATTGTTTCACTGTTATCGTTACAATTGCTTCTAATGGTCTTGGAAAATGACAACTATCTTTTGAATTTCAGATGTTGCTGTTGGTAACTTTTACAATCTGTGAAAAACTATGCAGGAGGTAAGACTTGTCTGATCCAAGAATTCCTGTTCCATTTTTTTAAAAGTTTCTGATGTTGTTGACTTTGATATACCAGTCGATTTACGAGTGGACATCATTGTTTTGCAGATGTCAGGCTGGATCATGGACTAAGGAGGAGGTTCAAACGTAACTTAATAAACATAAACTTTGAATATCAGCTATATGGAGATCTCTAATTCTGATTACCTATGAAGAGTTCTATAATAAACAAACGAGGTTGTCAATCCTCATACAGTACAGTGCTGCAAAGGTTCATTTTCTCTATTTCTCGTGTTTTGAGTGAAACTGTTATCTGATTTCCACTCATGATCAGGAGCATGTATGGGCTATATGAGTATATGGATCTGCTCCTACTTTGCACTATCAAGCAGTGCCACAGAGATACACCTTCTTCCTCAGTGTCGAGTGGTGGGACGACACCAAACGGCCCTGCTCACTGGCGTTCATGTTGTCGTTGACCATCGTCATCATCGTGAGGAGATCGTGAGTTTTACCATATTTTGTAAGAGTGCAGGCCAGATGGTGCACGTATGGCGCCCCGTAGTCGTGCCTGATGGCTGTGTAGCCGGGAACAGTGGCCAGGCCGTAGAAGATGTCAGCCTCTTTGGCGATAAAAGTGGAGGTGACTGCCGCATCGAACACGCTGTCTGTGCGCTCCGGGCTTTGGTGCCTCTCCCCCTGACAAGCCTGTATGAAGAACAACTTCGGTTTGCCTTTTAGGGAAGGGCAGCGTTTTGTGTTGAGGGGTTTGATCAGTTCAAGTATGTCGATGCCGACATCGTTGGAGGAGAAGACCTTCCCCGTAGTACCGTGGGACATGATACAGCACACGAAGCAGTCGTAGCCGGAGTGGTCGTCTTCCCCCTGTCTTATCATCACATCCACCATCTTGGAATGGTCAAGGTCCTGCAAGGTCACCACTTTGAAGTCGAAGCCCCTGAAGACATTGGCTAGACGACCTGAACAGAAGATGGCCATATTTTAGTCTTAAACTACTTAATGGTAACGAACAAGTAAATCCTTGACTAACCCAGATTACATACAAACTAACCCAGATTACTGCGAACAAGTAAATCCTTGACTAACCCAGATTAGATACAAGCATGAAAGCCCATCTATGTTGCTGGTCAACATTGTAGATTGCTTATCTGTGCTCAAACACCGCACATATCGTCTGTCGATACTGCAGCCTTTTTTTATAATAGTGGGTACAATAACCAACCAGTAGCCATAGACCATAGTCAGCAGTTGAACAATGATGGTGCCTGATTCTGCCTATTACACTTACCCGTATCTGCTTCTGCTTCAGTTCTTGACGGCAGTTCCCTGAAGTTGATGTTGTTAATGATGAGACAAACGCCATTGGGAGAGTGGCTCATCTGGTACACTGGTAACGTTTTATTGGAGAAGAGAACTTTCTTCAGCCGTTCATTCTCTGCTTTGGCGCGGTCTCTCTCCTTGACAGCTTGGTCCCTCATCTCGGCAGTTAGGTCCCTCTCCATGAAAGCTAGGTCCCTCTCATTGACAGCTTGGTCCCTCTCTTTGACAGCTTGTTCCCTCTCCTTGACAGCTTGGTCCCTCTCCTTGACAGCTTGGTCCCTCTTCTTGACAGCTTGGTCCCTCTTCTTGACATCCTGGCCTCTATCCTTGACAGCTTGGTTCCGCTCCTTGACAGCCTGGTCTCTATCCTTGACAGCTTGGTCCCTTTCCTTGACAGCTTGGTCCCTCTTCTTGACAGCTTGGTCCTTCTCCTTGACAGCTTGGTCCTTCTCCTTAACAGCTTGGTCCTTCTCCTTAACAGCTTGGTCCTTCTCCTTGAATTGTTCCAGTTTTCGCACCTTTTCACTCAAGCCTTGCAGTAGTTCCAGCGCCCTCGTATATGTTGGCTTTTCCGTTTCTTCTGCCATTTTCTGCCAACTGCCTACATGTATTAGAAAGCAATAAGCCTTTACATTATTGCAATCTGTGTAATGTGCACACGTGTCTGATTGAAATAGGGCAAAGTACGTTGTTCCTCTTTTCTTAGGGACTGTACGATATTTACCGGGGGGGAGGGCTGGTGCACTGGGGGGGAGGGCCATTGAAAAATTTTTTGGCCTGGGGGGAGGGCCATGGAAAAAAATTTTGAGCCGGGGGGAGGGCCATCGAAAAAAA
>NW_017803824.1:3314330-3316447 GCF_001625305.1 Branchiostoma belcheri | reverse complement strand
GGGCCAACCGAAAAACTTTTGTAAAATATGGCGTCGCGTAGTACCGAATTACAAGAAATACGCCGTAAATTCCCGAATATAGTACGCACTTTTTACATTTTTCAAAATCCCAGAAGTGTCTCGCGGGCCGTCGCCAAAGTCGCGGTGCGTACTTTATTTGAGTTTTTCGCCGACAAATCCGTGGACGACCCAGGAATATAGTGGAACACCGGCACGGGGAGCATGGAACATCGATCGTCTGTAGCATGTTTAGATAAGAATATTGACGAGTGGAAATAAAGTTAAACTTCAATAAATGAACATATTTCCTGTGACTATCGTCGATATTGACAACAAGTTGCGGTAAAAGAAGAAGTAAAGTCACCCACGGTAAGAAAATGTAGGTCTCTGGCATGCAATGACGCCCGGCGCTTTGTCATGCCGACCGGATCGTTCCCCAGCTAGCCGGCGCCGATCTCAGTGGAACTCCGGCAAAAATATAACCTCCCGTAAGTACACATACAATTGTAGGGTTTATGAGTAATATTTGAAATGGTCCGCAAGCCGTGAAAGTTCTTGATCGTCGTAACGTAACATGTGATAACATAACAGTTGTGCCTCGACTGACGGTCATCATTTCCAATACACTTCCGGCTTGAGTTCAACTCAGCAATCTTCAACAAAAATTTTGCCCATGTCGTTTCAAAGGTTCAGAAATTGTTAACCATGTTTCACTTCGTATCACAAATATTTTTAAATCTTGATAAATGCCACAGGAAATCACTCTGTAGCGGGCTACACCAGCCAATACGACGTGAAAATTCCAGCTAGCGCTAGATGTACTCCTACTCGACTGTTCGGCAAGCTACAATGATAGGGGCGGAGTTAACTTAAAATGTAGTCTTTGATGAAATCTTACCGCCCGGCCGGTGGGTGGGGTGTTTGGCGCGCCGACAGGCAAAGTACACCTACAGCTGAAGATCACAGAGAGGGCCGTGGCATGCGCAGCGCTGAGGACAGCTTTCCAGAACATGGACCCCGAGAAGGTCTTTCTTTCCTCTGAACAGACTGTACTTATAAATTTTACGGAGTACAAATTAATACATGTGTTTATTCCTTTGATTTTGTGACAAAAATATCTATCACATAACGAGAGATTACTTGAAACGCAGTCAAACTTGTCACTTTCTCCTGTTCGGAATCGCAAGTCCCATTGATCCCAGTAGTCTTCTGTTGTTGTGTTAATTGGTTTCGGTGTCAAATTTTAAATTCGGTAGCACCTCTACACCCAAATACTCCGCCCAGTTCTCCGCCTGTCTGATTGTTGCTCTCCATGGGTCGATCGCGCGGGCGCTATTAAAGATGCGTTCGGTGCATTTCGTATTAAAAATATTAAAGCTACGTACTTGTGCATCAACATTCAACTACCCCCCGTTACCGATAAAATCAATATTGAAATATTGTCTTTTTTTCACGAATATTTATTGACCATTGCTTGCTTGATCACCAACACTCCAAAGCTGGATCCAAATCTGTGCGTTTCGCCGCACTTGCCTTACCTTTCGATGCGGTGGTGACGTCTTGCAAGTCGGCTGCGGCCGGCGGTGAAAAACAAGCCCAAACTTGAAACGTTTCGCGCTACGTATACGTTACCATACGATCACGTAGTACACGGCATAAATCTAGTTTTTAACAATTTTAAATTTGTTTGGAACGACGAACTGTCTTTAAGACACACATACTACATGTTCACTGTGGTACCGGCCGTGCGTAGAAGGGGTGCGTACTTAATTCGAGTTTTTCCATTTTACGTTTCAGACGGGAATATTTGTCTCCCACCAGCCCCAAACCGGGGGTGCGTACTTTAATCGGGATGCGTACTTCATTCGTACGCAGGGAGAAAGAGACATGGACTTGAAAAATGGGGGGGAGGGCCACCGAAAAATTTTTTGGGCTGGGGGGAGGGCCATTGAAAAAAATTTTGAGCCGGGGGGGAGGGCCATTGAAAAAAATTTTGAGCCGGGGGAGGGCCATGGAAAAAATTTTTTACCGGACCATTTTGCACCAGCCCTCCCCCCCGGTAAATATCGTACAGTCCCTTATTACAGTCTTATGTCATGCTCTTAGCCAGGGGGGTT
>NW_017803824.1:3292192-3313626 GCF_001625305.1 Branchiostoma belcheri | reverse complement strand
AAATAAGGCATGCTCTTACAGGAAGATCTCTCTATGTATGTACCACATCCCCACAAATGAAGTGCCTGACTACCACATGGTTAGTGCAGCTCTGTGTTGAACTGCAGGTGTTATCTCTGGGACTTTTAGTAGTCTCTATCCTCGCTCCAGAAATTGTAGAAATGGTAAGATGAATAACTGGCCTGACGAGTTACAATGTAGCCGACCACATGTGCCGATTTTTGCTCGTCGGGCAAATTATTCACCCTAAGTTGCCATTTTCTGTAATTTCTTAGCCAAAAAATCAGTCTGGTGGAGACAAAACCTTCAACACCTTCACAGACCAAAACAATGTCACAAATAATGCTCCACCCTTGAGACATTGCCAAAAAAACAGTGGGGAGGGGGGTATGCAACTTTGGTACATTTGTGAGATACTACCTGCTTCCAATGCTTTTGAATCAAGTGTTTTAACTATAAACAAGAGTGAACTCTTCTGACAACAGACCCACCATAACTTATACTCACTATAGCTGAGGCATCTTCTGATACTACATCTTATAAACATCTCTCTAACTTTATACATTTGTATCATTTAATAATTTGTATTCATCCATAGGGAAGGCATCAACATCTTCACTGCATTCAGACATGTATTAAATAATAAAACAATTTCATCTATCTGCACAAGTCATAACATAATGGAATAACATATCAAAAAACAATGTGTAAAACAGCAACAAGTTTTGTAGAAAATGATAATACAATATAGCATTATAAGTCTACCCCTACTTGCATTATGCTTTTAATCTGAGCCTTCACAAAGGTGGTGTATATATATTATACTGCATGGAAGTATGTTCCACCATTCTCACTGGCTGGTACTGAAAGACACAGGTTGAAGGATCATACATGTATGGGCACAACCATGGTCAGAATATTACGATAGTCGTTAATGCACATTAGGTCCACTCACCACGTCGGTTGGTCTCACGTCTTCTCTACAAAGTTAGTCTATCTCCCGCTGTACACTGTACATGGGAGGGGCCATCCTGAGATACATACATACGTACAACATGCACACGTCGTGTAAAAATGCACAGAAGATTCTCCTCCTCACAACTACATTGTAGCACCAAGCCAGATGTGTATACTTCAACATAGCTGGTACTACTAAGTCATCTGGAGAACTGTACCACATGGACAAGGTAATGTGAAGACTGGACTGGCCGCAACATATAATATACATTGATGAAAACGGATGACTATTGGCATCTCTAATGCCTGTCAGCTAACCTTCTTACTATACCCAACACTTACAAGGTATTTCTCTTTTAACAAGTGTTTTTGTATCTGCAGAGCTGAGCTAAGGCATGTCTGAACAAAAAGGTACAAAAGAATTACTCCACATTGCCACAGGAATCATGTCAAAATATGTCTTGGAACATGATGGGGAAGTCTTAAATCTCATTAAATGATTGCTTGTTTGTTAAAACAGTGTGAATGTTAACAAGGTCAAAAATACTTGAGTCTCTGAAACTAGAGAAACCACACAGTGTACATCTGCAGTAATATTCCTGATATGACTTTGTTTTCTGATTGAAAAGTTATGATCTGTCTTCTTTAGTACATGTACTATATGTGTGACAAAGTTCATGATGTCACAAATAATCTTGCCTGAATTCTGACATAAAGACTTTGTTGGATTCAAAGTGGCTTCAGCCTTACAGTCATACATTCAGTGTTTCCCAAACTGACTGAATTATCAAACAGGGACTTGAATAGAGTAAAGGTTAGATCAGATATCCAGGTAGACTACTAGTTACAGAGTCAACAAAACTAGACAAAAGAGGGATGTTTAGACATTTTGAAAAGGCTTATGCCCCTTTTCCAAAAACACTGTCTGTCTGAGAATTTGTTGTTTGTGAAGTTGCATTGATTCCCTCAGTATCATCTACCTGAATGAATAACTTAATAATATTACTAGTATCACCCAGTTTGAATAACTTAACACTTGAGTTTGTGCATGAGTGTGCTGAGTGGAGGGAAGTCCAGGGTGTTACAGATATACCGGTACGGAGAGGTGACGTGTCAAGGTCAGTCTGGTCTGTGGATGGGAACCTTCGGAATGAACTCTATTAAGATAACCTGCAAGAAGATAGAAGAAATATATGTTTCAACTCACAACAATGATTGACCTACATGTAGGTATGGGAAGACGCCAAGGATGTGGACATTACACATTCCCTACAATCATAAAATTGATGACAGTTATTGATAGAACTACATATAGTATTAGACTTGTATGTAGATATGCCAGGGTAGAGACTCCAACCTGTATGAATTGGCAGAGATCCCAGTCATAATCTCTGTATACAAAGATCATGATCAGAGTAGGGTCTTGTATCAGGCTCTCTGCCAATAGAATCACTTATTAAACCAGATTGGAGTCTCTGGCCTGACACATATCTTGGCTTTGTATCACACTGCTTGTACTGTTGCCTGCCCTGTGAACTACAAAGTACAATAGGTTTAATGTGGTGCTACGTACCAAGCTGCAATAATTCTATACACACCATGATGATAAGTAGGTGCATACTCACATATTCCATCATGTTGCTAGATTCACACTTCCTTTTCGCTAATCTCCAATGCAAGCCCAGCTAGACACAGGGAGAAGGGAAACATTAGGGATGACATGTCAGCATGTCTACAGGTATCATCTCACCTAGCTTTGAAATTCATAACTTAGTACACATCACTGCTAAGTGATCTTACTATATGCACTGCTGTTACAATTTGATGGACAATAGCAAAACGTTTGGCGAAGTTCATTGCTGAAACAAATCTTGTACTACAATAGAAATACAAAACATATAGTTGTGGTGTCATGATTTCGCATTAAGAGGACACAGCAAAATGATTGATAAGGTGGCACTCACCTTGTGATACAAATGACTGTTTTCCCAGTCCAGAACTTTCTCTATAGAATGTCGTGTCTGGAAACAATACAGATTGAATGACATTCATTAAAAGATGACCTGGAATAGTGTAACAGGACAGAACAACTTGCCTATATGGGACTACCTTTACCATCTTTGCACTGAAATAGCAATTTGGCTATTTAATACTAGTAACAGTTAGGCATCAGAGAGAAGGTAAGAGTTTGCTGACCCTTTTGCTGAGACAGATGACAGGCCAGAGGGAACAGCCCAGGGTACAGCAGCAACACAGACAGCCGCACAGCAGCCACTTCACGTTGACAGGTAACGTCTTCCTCAGGACTCCGTTCAGCCGGCTGATCGTCGCCTTGTACTCCTCCGGCGCTACCTGTCAAAGGGCAAGGGTCATGGGACAAAGGTTAAAGATCACATGAACTCTATTTATGTAATATCTTACTATACATAGGGATATATATTAAAGACTGTATGGATATTAGAAACTCCTTCAACGATTGTATAAGCTGATACCTATCTCATACTAGCCACCCACTTTTGTATTAGATTAGCCTTATGAAAATGTAGTTGACAATGTACTAGTAGATGCCATACTTTGTACACTGTACAATTGTTGCGCAATAAAGTTATTATCTTACTCCTTACACTAATACAAAGTTGGAGTGAAAACAAAGTTGTTTTTTAGTTCAATATTATGTTTTGCAAAGACTGTTCTTTCATTAAAAATGACAAAATCATTGTGTAGTTTTTTGGGACTGACACTAACACAGACACCATTATAATTTACATCAAACAGAAGTTAAAATTTCTCTACCTTTGCAGCCAAGCCTTGTGGAAACTCTGTGTTGAACTTATTGCTTAGACCAAACCTGGAAGAGAGGAAAAGTGGTATATTTGTGAAGGTGAACTGGAAAGGTTGCAGACAAAAAGTGATGTATAGCACAGGAGTGTTGTAACTACTCCCTTCAAAACACAACTGATCCTTTAGGTAGTACCCCCTGTAACAATTACTGGTAATAATATGGATGTATTCAAAACATTACACAAAAACATACAGGAGAACTAAGATTAGTAAGAACTTACTTAGAAGAAAGAGAGAAATAAAGGTGCATATACACTATTCTGGCAGCTATAGGAGGAGCAATATCCTGTATTTGCATTAAAATTCTTGAAGTATAATTGTACAATACATATGATTAGTGTGTGGCAAGGTATACATGTCGCCTGTCAGAACCAGACAATGCAGCTTTGTGTCAGACCTTTTTATGGTTGAGAAACTTTCCAAGGAGCATGTTTGGATTTGCACCTGAGGGTGTTTACACTTTACATACCTGTCTGTTAACACTAGACTTCTGAATACAAGTAGTGTTAAATCAACAAGTTTGAAGTCTATGACAAAAACAACATACAAATTTGAGGAGACATGATTTTTGCCAAACATGTAAATCAAGTCCATTACTGAATGATTGGACAGTAACATTTACCTCAAAATTACCGGTGTACCAGTAAAAAGACTTACTTTCATTTACAATTGGTCAATCTGCTTACTGTCACAGTGTCAGTACTAGTGTTTGAAATTGAATGTTGCAGTATTATTATGCATCTATTGTATGAAATATTATTCATATTTATCTGTACATTATATAATACATAATACATGTATTACATAATGTATATGCATATGCCAGAAGATCCATGATAAAACATAACTGCATAGCCAACATGACATCACAAGCACTTTCCATATCACTGTACTATCAGATCATATGAGTCATTGCTGAGAACTGCTGCTTGTGTTAATAGGGAACCCAAAGCCCTGAGGAAGTTCCCTGCCATGCCAGAGTAATTTACTGGGACAGGAAAACACAGCTGACCTCAAACCCAGTCTTTCTGGCAACAACCCAACAAGGAAGTCACATCATTTTCATAATGATGTCATTGCCTCTAATTCCTGGAATTCAAGGGTAGACTTCCTTATTTACAGTCCTGCTAAGTGCAACAGAACTGCACTTATTCTAAACTGGACAGTAGACTAATTGTTGAAACACCACACATACATGTACATGTAGTAAGTGATGTCACAAACATGACACGATTGATTTTTATGTCCCACTCCAGTCATACCATAATGCAGACTCATTTATCATTAGGGTGGAACCCAATACATAAAACAGAAATTTCCTATGTAAGGTAGTACACATTTTCTTACATGACAAATACATAATTTATATGGCACATTGTATGACATTTTTTTTTCATACTATGGAATTTTTCTTGCCAATCTTGGAGGATAACTGCATTCCACGGACAATGAATATATCTTGAGGTAATTTGAGGAAAATATCAGTTTTCTATAGCAATGGCACACACCAGATTTGGATATTGTTGCTATTTTGAACACAAGTCTGAGTCAACCAAACTATTATTACACATCTATTCATAAGGGAAAAACTCATTTAAAAATACCCAGATACTACATCCATAGCCAGTACCTTGGATATTGGAATGGAACCAAATTTAGATGGTTACTGAGGCTATTAGGATGTGTAGTGGTAGTAGTAGCTACTGTATATGGAGAAGTGCCACTGTGGTATAAAAAGGTTTTGCTAGCAGTGACATTATGTGATTGTATTTGTAATGGGAAATTTCTCCTAATGTGACTGAATGACTCTGATCCAGGAGTTGCCAACTGATGCTACCTGCACTGTATGAAGTAGTTGTCATGCTTACATTGGCTACTCACACTCATTTTATCACCCACATTTATCAGTAACCAAAACCCAAAGTGATTATGAGTGATGGTGCTACAGACATGCATGCTTAACTGCTTAAAGGTTATCTCTTTCTTAAGGTCACTAGGGTATACAATTGTAATACGACCATAATGCAACCTTCCTGTACAAGTTATTGGTGTTTCCATAAATCCAGTGTATGAGCTGAAGTAGACATTATAAGAGCTCAACCTATCTTGGAATTTACAGCACACCATCATTTAGCAGAAGGCTTAAGTGTGTAAAATGATGGCTATAGCTGTTAGGTTGTAATTATGTGTGACTGAAAACCAGGAAGACTTGACAAACTGCTTGTGCCTGGTACTTTAAGTGCTGGGAAACCCTCCCAGGAGTGGATTTTCCTCTTCTGTAATTGTCTACCTTCCTGATTTATGCGTGAAACAGCTGAATTAAAATGTGTAACTAATTGGTCCAAAGTCTTGACTACTTCACAACATTTTTATTCTTGACTAATGATATTTACATGAGATGATCTACCTTAAAACAATTTTCCATTGACCACACGATTCATAAGGGATCAAGGGTTCAAAAGGACTTATGTAAGATTTCCCACTGCTGGTACAATCATTACTTACACTTAAAAGATTAAGATGCACGAATCCAAATAACTACTGTTTACTGAGCAAACATGAATGGGTAATCCTCAGTACGGTACATGTAGTATCTTGTATAGTGACAAAATTTTCTGGTGACTTGTCTGCAGTTTTCATGCCATTTAAACAACTTGGATCGTGACAGATATGTTATCAACAAATGTTTGATTTCGGTAATAATTATTCAAATGTTGTCATTCATTGTGGAATATATGCTGTGTACCAAATAAATCAACTACAACACAATAAGGGCACTTGATAGCTGTTTTGATATCAATAACATAAGATGCATAAAAAGGTAATCTAGGAATAGCTGCAGATTATGAAAGGGTAAGGGTCACTGTAAACGGATTACTGCAAACAAAAACATTTGGATGGTCAGAACATCAGACCCGGACGTAACTCAGACAATGGTCTTAGTACACAGAGAACGAAACAATTCAAGACGACATATTTGTATAAAGGGTAGGGTAAAGAGGTCCTCTTTATGTCCTCCATGCCCAGATTGCTTTGTCAGCCAGCAAATTCCAATCGCGTTACCGACAGAACAAAGACTCGATCTCTGTCAGCAGAAATTCGAGGCCAAACAAACATGACACAACCTGGCCACCCTATGGGTCGCTGTGGACTTCCCTTGTTTTCCAAGGCCTGGTGAGGTTAATCACACCAACAATGGGTTACTTACACAGTGACATGTCCTGATCCTCTAACGACGACGGGGTCAGGCACGGTACTGAGTAGATGTTCCTCCATAAGCCGCTCATCTTCGTCATCTTCCTCATAAATCGCATCGAAGTCCGCCATGATGGAAACATCTGCGCACGGTATGCTGGGCAATATCTCCCGGGGTGCACTTCGGAGTGACGTCATTTGCAGACGACATTCTGAGTTCGAGGCGCCATTTTTGTAAAAGGAGGAACAGAGGGATTTTCCCTAAAAAGTAAGTGTTAAATTGTTATCCCAGTTCCCTATGTATTAAATTAACTTATTGAGACTATAATTGGGACGTAGGCATGTTAGCGCGTTGAGATTCAAACTTTTCATGATGATATGAAAGTTTTGCAAAGTTAAAATGCAATCTTGGTGGGAGGGCGGACCTGTTCGAATTTCGAACGTAGATTGAAGTCCCTATTTATTACTTGCCGAAACTTGAAATGCCACCAAGACGACTGATTTTTATGCAGATATATCATCTACGGCACGCAAATGACAGCATAATATTGTTTTATTCCAGCTGTCCATTTCAATCGCCAGTCACTTTTTGAAATTTTATTAGATGATGATACCAGTCCCAGTATTTTTGGATGTAAACATTGAGATTGAGAACTAGGTCACATAACATGTTACTCAAGTGTGTCTGTTTGTTTGTTTGTTTCGCATAACCGGTAAACCGCCTTCAGGCGTAACACACCAGTTTTGTACATGTGCGCACATGTACAAGCTGCGTTAGACCGGACTGTAAGGTTTTGAACCACTCACACCGGGAAGATCCCCTACTCTTTTCGATAAGTGCGGTGGGTTCTTTAACGTGCATGGGGTGTGGATCTCCCAAACACGGGACCTCCATTTAACGTCCTATCCGAGGGACGTCCCTAACCGAAGCTAGGTACTCATTTTCACCTGAGTGAAGTGAGGAAAGTCGTGTAAAGTGCCTTTCCCAAGGGCACAAGATCGGTGACATGGGCAGGGTTCGAACCCACAACCTCTGGGGTGTGAGCCGAACGCGCTACCGACTGCGCCACACGACCCCACATAACGTGTCGTTCCTGTTTGCAAGGCCAATGGCGTTTTAGTTATTTTTCCTAAATTCTTTGTCTTTTATAGACAACAGAAAAATTGCTAGGGCACGGAAACGGTTTATTTTGAAGTAAGGCATTGTCTGTTGAAATGGTGGACTTAATATTGTAACGTGATATTTTGTAAGGGATAACTCCTGCTGACACTTTCCAGAGGCAGAAGTTGAGGTGCACTGTGTAGATAAACTGTGTCATCCTGTATTTCTGTGCTGTTGTTTTCCCTTTGTGCACTTGTGCTCCTTACTAGTCCTTAGCCTAGTAAATTCAGTTAATTGAGTAATTGTGAAGTGCTAATAAAAAGCAACACTATTTACATATGTAACTATCATATACATTACTACACACACAACTGTGGTGTATTATTTTTATTGACACTCTGTCAGAAAATGGGAAAAAAGGATGATTATCAATCCAGTTTTCATTGCAGTACAGTCCATTGTCAAAAGGTGGCATTTCACTGTTGGAATAAATTTTTCAGTGGTTAGGGGATGTTAACATGTAGCTTAGCAAAATATGAAAACATACCATGTACCTTGTAAAGCTAAAACTATCATAGATATTCTGTAACAAGAATACTTCAGTCTTTCTAATCTTTTCACAGTTCCACATTTTTTCCATTGTGGCACAGTCAAGTGGAAAAGACTGAATGTATTGATTTTAAAGAAGTAATCCATGTGTAATGATTATAGACTGAATGGCAACTGGGAATAAATCAATTTGTTGATGTCATACATTTCTATTATATTGCAACTCAAACAAGGGATTACAATCACAGTACCAAGCTAAGTGAACATAATTTCACATTTATATGAATGTGTCCCTGGCAATAATAAGGAAATAGCAGGTGCCCTTGAACTTTTCTATGCCATTATCCTAGAGTTGTGTGGCAAATAGATTATCCCAAGAGATATCCTTTGTCACCCCAGCAGCTAAGACACCTATGATTTCAAAAACTAACACTCATTTATTCTACAACTGTAGTTTGTGCATTAGCAGCCCAGAAGTGAATGACAAAATGTGTATAGGACTATAGGTACAGTATACATATTTCTTTGTTGTCTCATTTCAGATGCAGAAAAGCTGACTTAGCTCAAACAAAGTCCCCCCATCCCCACGGCAGTAAGAAAACGTGAGAGCATTGGTGAGTGTTTGCTTGCTTGATTAATTGATTAGAAATGTGAGGTGTTTTGAGAAGAAAATGGTATAAGATTTTGGGTCATGCAGGATTAAATCCGATGAAAACACATGCTCATCCTGTATACACTGATCTTATATGGATATGCTAAATTATGTTACTGAAGTCTTGTGCTAGGAGTAAAACACCCCCATGCACATTGTCTGCTTGTCCTTTATTTTAGATTTGAATTACTCCATGAACTAGTTGTGACTACTTGTTCAAGTTGTTGTAATAGAAAATCAGCACCAAGGACAGTAACCTCAGACTAAGGTTGTGATCAAACCAATATAATTTGTATATTGTTCATTCCTTAATGGCCTGTACAAAGTTTTTCTGTCTCCCTTGATTCTTACAAAATCATATGCAATAGTGACAGGTGTTCATGTATATACTATTGGTGTATAGTATTACATTCTTTATCTAGTGGCGCATAATGTGTGCAAACTGACAGTTTAAAAAGAAAAATGTAGCTAAGAATTCTGAGAATTGATAATGTTAAAAGTAATACATGTATGTGTTACTATGCTTCTGTAAAAACAGTACAAGTGCAAATGCATGCATGTGTAGGCAGCTGAAAATTGAACACACAGGGATACTAATTGAACCTACAAAAAGATTGTTAGAGCATTTACAGTTCACTAGCGTAGAGTTTGCCTGCACATTGTCATTTTATTTGTCAGGAGTCAGCTGGACCTTTCTGCATCAGAAAAACAACAACGCTGTCTACCAGTGATGCAAGGTATACAGCAGGTGTGTTATCAGCAAGAGCCATTCTTCAAGCCTCTGTCATCCCAGCAGCAAGAGCACCAGCATAGTTTCTTTAAGATTGGGAGTACAGACCAGCAAGAAGTAGAAATGGAGACCCTTTCACACAGTGGGGAGCGCCTTACAAGCCTCCATTCTCGGCTACAGAAGGAAGCAGAAAAGATCAACAAATGGAAACATCAGACAGAGATGCAAATACTACAGAGGGAAAAGAAGATTCAAGACACCCAGCAAACCATTGATTCACAGCGCAAGTCCATCCTCGAGCTACAGCTTCAGAATGAGAATCTCAGCTCCAAACTGCAAGAGGAGATAGATGGGCGCGTGGAGATCATGAAGAAGATCACTGCCACGCGAGACATGTGCTATCTTCTCAAGGATCATGCGGCAAATGTTGAGGAGAGGATGGGCAAGTGTGAAGCCAACCGAGATGAGCTAGAATCTCTGCAGCAAGACACAGTGCTCCAACTCCAGGAGCTGACATCAAAATTCAACAACCTTCGCATCAATCATACTGAGGCGGAGAAAGTTCTAAGCAACAAGGTGAAGGAAAGTGAAAGTGAACTCAACCAGGTCAAGTCTGACTACCAGAATGAAAAGGTCAACATGGAGAAAAGACTTGAAGGTTTGATGCAGCAATGTTCAGAGAAAGAGATGGAAATCTCAAAGCTCACAGGTGCACTAGCAGATAAGCAAGCTCAGCTTAGTGACCTGGAACGGCAGTGCAACATGCTGGAGGAACATGTTGCCAAGCTGGAAGGTGAAGTCAAATCTCTTCAAGACCAGCTCCAAGAGGCAAGCAACAAGATTTTCAGCAAGGACAAGGAGATGGAAAAGATCTCAGGTGCATTGAGCAATGCTGAGGCACAACTGCAGAAAGCTTCAACTGACTGTGAGCAACTTGAGACACATATTGGAATGTTGAAGGAACAGCATTCAATTGAAGTGACCAAGATCAATCATCAGCTGGATACAGTAGATGAAATGTTAAATGCAGAGAAAATGAAGACAAAGGATTTATCCTCCAAGCAACTGAGTGCTGAGCAACAGATCAGTGAGCTACAAGCATCAATAACTGAGCAACACAAACAGAGTGACAAACTGAGAGAGAAAATGTCTAAAGTGGAAATGGAAAAGGTAGCAGTTGAGGCTGAAGGGGTACTGTTGAGGGAAAACATCATGAAGCTTGAAACAGAGCAGCAGAATCTAAAGGAGCAAGTGACACAACTACATACCTCAGTGACGGCCCTGACAGATGCAAAGACACATACTGAGGAACAGTTGGCAAGTCTGAAGAAAGAGAAGGACTTAACAGCAAATGAAGTGAAAGTCCTCACCGATACAACTGCTACAAGGGATAAGGAAATCAAGAAATTGCAAGATGACTTGAAAAAGGCAGCTGAGCGTCAAAAAGAGGCAAAGAAGCAGGAGAAAGAACTGAAACAGCAACTGAAGACAAAAGAAGCAGAAGTAGACAAGATCTCTGCAAAACTCATGAAAATCCAGGGTAACCTTGAGGAAACTCAGACTCTAATGACTACCTTGCAGAGAGACAATGATGGATTGAAAGAAAAATTGGATGAAGCAGAACAACAACAGTCCACACTTCAGGCATCTCTCGACCATGTCAATCAAGAAAAGATCTCCCTAAAGGACACAATGCAACAGTTAGAAGAATGCCTTAAGGCACAAGATAAAGAGGCAGTTGGGAAGATACACCAACATCAGGAGAATACCAAAGCCCTTCAGAATGAGCTCGACTGCAACAAAAAGTCGATGACTAAACTTGAAAACCGAGTGAAGTCACTAGAGAAACAGGTGACTGAAAAGTCTAACAAAATAAAAGATCTTCAGCAAGACAACAAAACCGTGAAGAAAGAGCTGGCCATCCACCTCAAATTGTCAACTGGATTTGAAGAGAAGGCCAAGTCCCACGAGGAAGAGATTGCACAGGTGAAAAAAGCAGCTGAAGACACAAAGAACGAATTGTCCACCGCGAAAGGGGAAGTTCAACGCGCGATGGCGGACAAAGAACAAGTCCAAGCACATTGTGATCAGCAGATTATGGAAATGACGGCCACGCTGGAAAAGTACAAAGCCGAGAATCAGAAAATTGTCAACCAGAAAGACAAAGAGATCGAGAGGATGAAGAAAGAGCACCAGTCCTCAAAGAAACAGGAGGTACAGGTGTCTGATATAAGGTCGCAACTTCAAAGCGTGCAACAGCAGCTAGAAGACGTGAAGAAGGAGAAAGACGAAATAGCGAAAGGACAGAAGGAGTACCAACAGCAGGTTGACACGCTGAAGAAAACCATCGAAGATAAAGAAACCCAACTGAAAGAACTTCGAGCAGATCTCAAGAAAGCCAAAGTTGATGCTCTGCCTCCTACTACGCCAAGGAATTACTCAACACCTAAGAATTACTCAACGCCGAAGATCAACGCTCCTCCATCCGCCTCTCTACAGCAGAGGCATGCCGCACGCAGAAACACGTCACGCAAGGAAAATGTGCCGAAAACAGATCCTATGGTTCCCCTGGCCGCATCAACGCCGATCCAGAACAAGACTCCACTACAACGGATCAGCAAACGTCCCGAGAGCGAACCAAAGAAACGACGAGTCGCCTTCGACATGACGGAGAAGACCATGGAAATATCCATGGATGGCGGGGACTCGGAGGCCAACTCGTCCACGTCGGAACTCATGGAGCTGGATCCAGAAGACCTGCTGTCCGGAAAACCTCGTGGTGATCAGCAGGTCCCCGGGCAAGCGTCACTCCAGGTTCACAAGTCTCCCTCCCACGGGATTCTCAAGTCGCCGGCTTTCGTCCGCAAGTCGCCAGCTGCACGTCTTAACCAAGCTCGAGCGTCTCCTGTAACGAAGACGCCAACACCACGCGGAAGTAAATCCTACAAAGTCCACATCTCCGACTCCTGGGGTAAGAAAAACAAGAACATCAAGCAAGGGCCGAGCAAGACGCCTAAGACAAAGGAGCAAGCAAAGAAAAGAAACAAGCCGTCCGGGAGAGGAGAGGACTTGTCGTGGTTCGAGTCTGATACTGTTTTTGGCTTCTTTGAGTGAATATATTTAAAAGAACCGTTAAGACGTTTCTACATATGAACTCGGTTAGAGTTTGTAGTTGCAGGTTCTCTTTCACTTTTAATGAAATAAGAGTTGCGTGTTCATGTTTCACTAGTAACGATGCTAATTCAAATATTGCTGGACAGCGTGTATGATACGTGCCGTTAGGTCTGTTCCTATCTTCGTACATGTGTCCTTTCCAACATTTATATGTTGAGCTTTCCTTCATTCTATTAGGTATATTGAAAATTATAACTTTGTATAGGTAGATCATCGTTATAATTTTTCATTCTTCTAAGTATATTTTAAGCAATGCAGTTTTCTGGCATGTTAGGACGACGAAGTTTTGCATTTGAATGTCAAACGTTACTGAATGAATTTGCTCAGTTATTTTCTGTCCAGTTGAGTATCAGAGTTGGAAATGTTTTTCAAAGAGTTTAGAAACCTATTCACCATAAACTTATATAGACTATTTATTGAATGAAGAAGTTGACTATATGACAACAAATGTTATCTAATTTTATTTAGTAGACAAATGCGATTGTTTAAGCCATTCTATTTTTATCTAAATACGAATCATTTAAACGTATTCCTTACATTTCTTCAAATATTTGCAGCACGTTTACTCTGTATATGTTGCACCTATCTTGCATGGCCAGATGTTTATTTCAAGGATGCAAATTGCAAACTGTTAGAAATTCTGCTAAATTTGTTCCTACATTTCAGATATAAATATCCTTTTCCGAAACCTTGAATCGCTGTCAAGAGTGTCAATGTATTGTCCTATGTTTACATCTGTCTGATAGTGAAGGCTGTGAGTAACAGAGAGATGTAGTATGTAATTTATGTTTTTGGCTCACGTGGGTAATTTCGTTGGCGGCGCCGAGGAGAGAGGGTGCTCAGAAGTTTATCCCAATAGTTTAATAATTTTCGCAATGTTTTCGCGACCTCCATATGGTCCAACTATGCGGTAATTAACCCCTACATGCACCCCCGTATTGTCAGCGGCCACCGCGACGAGGCATCCCAAAGAACGGAAGAAGGCCTGCTCATTTATCATACTTCGAATCGTGTCAGCTTAATTGGTCAAGGCTCCATGAGGAGCACACCAACAATGGTCGCGCTGGTAACGTGGCTTTTC
Organism: Branchiostoma belcheri; assembly: GCF_001625305.1. Lineage (NCBI taxonomy): Eukaryota > Metazoa > Chordata > Leptocardii > Amphioxiformes > Branchiostomatidae > Branchiostoma > Branchiostoma belcheri. The sequence goes on along the minus strand of NW_017803824.1, from coordinate 3,299,345 downwards.
TGGGCTCCACCACTTTGCTGTCGGGGACTGGAAATGAGAGGGCGGATCGCCCGGCACTGAAATCACTGACCCACGCAAGACCCCATTAGGGCGGACCGGTCTGGCAGTGGGTCCGGCCGCCGTCCGGGGGAAATAGCGCTGGACTGCTGCTTGTGGTCGCGTAGGCAGTACACCAGTCAGCGTCGAGTCTTGAAACACCAATTCTATTGCCAAGGTTACATAATATGCAGTTAAACCTTTAAGAAATCAGCCATTGCCCTTACGGTAGATCAATAAGCAGTTTCTGCTCCGTTGCCGTCTTGTCACCACCCGCTTTCCTGTTGTGTGCGCTTTCTTTGCCTAATCTATGAGACTGTGCCGAACACATATTTTCGTTTCATTTGTGTTCCAAGCTACAGAGGTAGACACGTATTTTTACTATAGATTAATTCGTCAGATTAGAATATGTTGTCTGGTAACAAATCCAAACCGCCTTTAGCCTTGCCACGTCCCAGAACCATCCTTTACGCGTTTTGTCGTGCGCTAAGGATTATGAAACGTGGTTTCAACATCAAAAGTATAACCAAGTACCTTCAACACCGATATAACACAAACGTTATGTAAAAATTTGATAGACACTATCACTGCGGGAAGTAACAAAGCGCTTAAATAATGTGACGTCGACAATATGGCCATAGAAATACGACCGGCATTTAAGGCGACACTAAAAGTGTCGGTGTCTTTTCTCCAACATATGAATGCGATACAATGATTTTATGAACATTAATGTTGTGGCCACTAATCTTACTTTAGGTATTGACGCCACATTAGTTGGTGCATTTGCATGCAGCTAATGCGCTTTCTATTCTTCTGTGCGCTGGACATAAATACATGTTTGGATAAGGACTGGCACCAGCTGATGAGAAGTGCGACAAAGGAGGAAGCGACCTTCTCTCCATTAAGCGACCTGTCTAGTGCCGAGCGAACGGCGCTGTGATTGTTCTCGTGGTTTTGACGATAAGAGATGAAGACGTCGGAGGGCGGCCAGTCTGCGAAGTTAATAAAGAGGAGTACATTAAGAATAGAGAGACTGTTGGCTGCAGTTGTATACCCTCAGGCACAGACACGCGCTGACGCCACGAAGTATGCGTCTGGTGCAACGTTTGACCCGATATCTGTCAACGAAAAGAAACGAAAGGAGGTTTGAAATTCTTGTAAACATTGCTGTTTATTGAGATATGCACCCTCTCTTTGTTCCAGTGCAGATTCAGTGAGGTATAGTATCTCTCTGGTCCGTAGGTTTTGCATACTATCTGGTTCTGAAATCGCATTACCTGGCGGCTGTCACAATGAGGACACCCACTGAGTGAAATCAGTGTCCGAAATCACAGGCCGCTCATTTACTGTCGCTGTGAAAGTGGAAGATATATAGAACATGTGCTGGTCGTGAAAAAGGGGGGAAATGAGGGGGCGACTTCGATGATGTGTCCGTTTGTTTGGCCGTGAGCTGGCCTCCTTGAGTCTTGACCTCTTGCACCTTCAACTTGTGGCTTGTGTTTCCTAACTTCACAAAAGAGCTAATCAGGTAGAAGGGAGTAAATCCGTAAGTAACTTCCTTTTACATGTGCGGGGGTTCATTTAGACGGGCTGAGCTGAAAATTGGTCCGCACAGGACAATGCTGCCCAGCCGCGCTATTCTCTAGTACTCCACAGCATACATAGCATGCGCACTTTTTTCTGACCGTTTTCTGATAAGAGGTGAGCTGTTTTCTTTCCTTTCAGTGATTTGATTTGGTGAGTTGTATCCCGTGCAGTCGAGAGCGTACCCTGCCCCACAGTGTAGTTTACCGTAATTGTAAGTAACCGTCTCGTGTTGATGGCCGTACTTACAGCTATATGATCCAATTTGCAAAGTGAGATGGCTAATGTGATAACCACAGGAACTACAGACGTCCCTTGTCAACCTTCTGCCATTGACACGCAACCATCCGCGCGTCACAAGATTACCTGGTCTTGATGTTGTAGTTACATGCAACTTAGAAATGATGGTTGAAACTTGAGACTGAAGAAGCATGTATGTCCCTAGCAACATGGTTTGTGACCTTGTGCTGTGAGCGATTCGAATTATAAAGCTGCATGATATATCCCAAAGTTGACGACAGATATCATTTATTTGTCGTTACTATTTTCGGAAATATAAATTCTCACGATGAATCGTGTTCTAAAAAAGAACGTCCAAACATAAATTCTACGGGAAAGTAGAATGAAAACCAGTGTGGCTCATCAATTGTCGCTATGGACAAAAGCATTTTGTCTCTTTCATACTCATCAAAATGCACTAAATGACCAGAAATGCAATTCAATCGACAAGACAGTAAAGATACAATAATATCATATCGTTTGAACATAGTATCTTCCAAAAAATTATTCTCAAATTATATAAGACGCGCATAGTAAGCCGTCAACTCTTTACCAATGCGGTGGTCATGAGTGGGACTAATCTTTTTTTGCACTGTCACTTCTCAATATGTTCATTTATCCGTGAAATCGGTAACCATAGCACCTCACCGATTTTACTTCTGAGTGACTTCGCCAGGACAAGGCAGAGTTGGTTCCATGGGAACGGGCTGTGCCTTCCTGAGATCCCGTGTAGCGAGACACCTTCGGCGCCTCAGGACAGGTGATGCTCCCTCCTGGTTTGTTAGAGAATTACAGGGCGCATGATCCCGGTGTAGTACAAACATACGTACGTCTCATTGTCTCAGCACGACGCCCTGTGTTCCCCCTTTCTTCTGACTAGCCCTTTCCATGGGAGAATCTCGCGTCAAACAATGCGCGGCTTCCCCTGAGCGATTTCGCCACTGCAGCCACTGTCCTCTTGCTGTAATATATGAGTATGTGCAGTAGACGGTAAAAGCGCAGTACACGTTCGCAGAGAGAGAAATCATAGAGCAACTTTAATCATGACAATTATTTCCAGCGTTTGTGTAGACACTCCACCCCGCACCCCTCCCCCTATAGGCTGTAATTACCAGTTGATGAGGAAAGAAGATGGGATTTTCAGGAGAACGGCGCCCAATTGTTTGACTTGTCAGGACAGCTATATTGATGAGCATGAAAGCTGTCTAGTGTCTTCTTTTGACACAACATATCTGTTTCGAGTCTTTGCGTTACAAGATTTTTCTAAAATTGCAATGGTCTAAAATTGCATCGCAACTTATCAAGGTTGGTCAAATTGGCCCTGTCAAATCAATGGACAATCATATTCTATTCGTATCTTGTTTCCAACGAAAACTAGTCTTGACTCGATCGCTGTACATCAGTGCGCATTGCCACAAATCTTTGAATAAATATGAGCAGAAGAAAATATTTGACGATTTTTCCTCTCAATATTCTTCAGGTCTGTCGTTTAAATGTGCCAATAAAACTAGTATAATCAGCACATGGCTGTTTTCCACTGCTTTCTTGCACGTGGCCACCAATCGTTCACCACTCTGCTCGCAATTAGACAGACGAGAACAAAGACGAACGAACAACACTCACTACCCAAGATTCACGCCTGCACGGGAAGAAGAACAAAGCAGTAATCCCAGAACGCTCAACACGGAGAGAGCAAGTCCATAAACAAAAGAAAATTAAGTTCATCTTGTAATCTACAAGTGTCATTCAGACTAATGATCTAGATCATCTCCTGGTCAGAGACAACAACAGCATCAAAGGTCAGCGGAGAATAATTACTTAAATCGACCCCATAGTCTCTAAATCAATCAAACAGAGATCACAGGGGCGCATTTATCTGTGCTATCTTTCCTGTCTAAGTGCCGTCCGTCCTACCAACGGATCGTTAGACCCGCTACGGTTCGAACGGAAAACAAAAGCAGGGAAAGATGGATGGCACGTGTGTGGGTATAATTTATAATACCGCCTTTTAACAACGGGCGAACGATCACGGGCACACTGCACATTATCTAACAATATCAAAGACAAAGGGTTACTTAGTGTCGGTAGATTGAACACGAAGGTAATTGTTTTGTGTCTGATGTTTAGCTCTTTTCCACAAGAATACTTCTTTCCAGCTTCTTGTTAAGCCAGACGAAGTTCCTGAACAAGTTTTAGTTAATTTCTTTATCTTCCTGAAACTTATTGATGTTTTTGTAGAGTTTTTTTCCCCTTGTTTTAGTATTGCAGATATCGTCCCTCTCCTCCCTTCTCTTCTCCTCTCTAGAACACAGCGTCCAATATATGATACAATATAGGCAGAATACTAGAATGGACCGTGCCTTTGTGTTTAACAGAATGGAATAAACGGTATTCTGTGCCCTTTATTGTGCCACCACACTGACAGACAAAAATATGTATTCTACTTAAGTCCTTACTGTCTTCGACCTGTCTTGGACCTTTTCTATGAAGTTCCCCTTCCATCCGTTTCCCTAAAGCTTTTATATTACTTTCCTGTAAACTAAAACTGCCGTCACAAAAACGATGTGTTTACAACGATGACGCAGATGATTCACTGGCAAAAGATGTTACTGAATGAAACCAACGATCAAATAGACTGATACTTATTTCTATAGATTAAGCTTGATACAAAATGAGACAACAGATAATCATACTCATAATTTCGTTTCCCTAAACATGTAGATTATTTATTTGCCATGTTTTCATATCTTGACGGTGTGTATACAGTATAGGGTAAAATGGCTTAATACAATCTACAACTATCTAGCTAACAAAAACAAACAAAAACGTTTATGTTAAAAAAAATGATAGGATCGGTCGCTGAAATCTAGTACATTGTGATCTACTAATACTATGAGTATCAGACTCCTTGAGCTGCTGAAATAATAGTGAAAATTTGCCAAACTGGCTGAATAATTTGCCAGAAAATTAGCCAACCCTGGTCGCTAGCAGTAACTTCCCCAACAAATTTTTCGCCATATTACGTATATTTGGTCAATTTTTACTTTTTTTTTCACCATGAAGTCTGGAACAGACTAGTGATCTATTACATATACATATTCTAATATATAAAGAGTCCCGCCGCTTTAGAAAAGAGATAAGAAGAAAATTACCAGAAACAGACAAAACGAAAGAAAAGGTCTCCCCCTCACAACCGCGATGACCGCGCCTGCGCGTCAACAGACCCGCCCCTGCCCGTTGTTTACGCTATCCTACCATTGACGCCCGTTAGACCGTGAAACGACGTCTTGGAAATATAAATGATAATCACTAAGGTAGGCTTTAATGAAGTCTGCGGTTTCGGCGGGAACTCCATAAACCGCGTGGCTCCCCTTCAAGACGCCTTGGCTGGCGCGGAGTCTGTAATTCCGTGAGGTGAGGTCAGAAGGCAGTGCCCTAGAACTCCGGGCGGTGTCGCCGTGCCTTCCACAGCGCGTGCCGTCCTCACTCCTGCTGGATTCAAACCTCGCCAATCGACGTAACATTGTGCGCACATGAGGCGGAGACAATACCGGCGGGCCTGTATAGCACCCAGGAAGCCTTTCAGGGATCAGATGTCCCCTGTATAGAAAAGCCTCTATTGCTTTCGTTTGGTGACGTTAATTGTATGCAGCACCGAATGAAGAGATACGTCGCGTCGTCGCCTTTGTGAAGTCCACGTGGGCTGTAAAGGTCCGAGCAGGTATAAAAGCGAGGCAAGAACTGAAACTTTGTTATTCCGTTTAAACCTCGTGGGTGCGTCTCGTTCACAGAGTGTATATCGGCAAGGGCTTTCGACTTTTCCCGTACGATGTCGCGATCTTTTCTCGTGGATTCACTTATTCAAAGGGACATGTCGCCGGCGAAGTCGACTCAAGCGGCGGCGGCGACGGCGTGCGTCGGGCACCGCGGCCCCCTCAGCCCGCTGACGGCGGCCCAGCTCGGGCTCTACCCGCGGAAGGACGCGGCGGCGATCTTCGGACAGTGTCTGCTGTGTGTGCAGGCGACCGGCAGCCCACCGACGACGGGACACAGCCACTTCGGCGTCCCGAGAACAGCCGTGCCCACCACCGTGCCTTCCTTCGCGTCCACCCTGCCCACGACCCTCCCCACACCGGCTCTGCAAGGCATCTCATACGCCATCTCCAGGCACCACACACCGGCTACATCAGCCTTCATCAGCATGCCTTTCCCCTCTGGTAAGTACACATTCTTAATAATATTGTCCCTCTGAAAAAATAGTAAGAACTTTGGGTTCTGGTCTTGGAAGTAAGTGAAAAATTTCTTTCCTGCAGAAAATTGCCATTTTTGTATAGCGGAGCGTGACATTAGCTCTGTTTGTGTGGTTATGGTCTAGTTCGCGGGGAAGCATTGTGTTGGACGGTCTCGCTTTGTTAGCGTGAAGGCTACAATATGGTACAATTACTGCTATCGCCATGGTCCGGGCTGTTATCGCACCCTCCACATGCCTTAACGGACTTCTAGTTTTAACTTCTTCTTATTCAGATGTTCTTGATTTAGATTTTTTTTAAATCTAAAACTATTGATTTTTATTGGAAATCATGTAAGGAGAAAACCAAAGATATGTATGATTAAATCATAACATCTCTTTCTGAGAGCAAAACAAACATCCATAACATTTCCTAAACTTCAAAAAATGCAGGGTTGCGTATTTTCCGTAACATCATTTACATTTATATTTTTTGTTTTGTTTAGTCATTGCATTATCTCAACTGCAAACGCGCAGAAACGAGAATTGGTAGTTATACTCTGTTCAATGCCAGATGGAAAATCATCAAAATCTGTTCTTAGGAAAACATCAAAATCTGCTTTACTCTAAACCATTCATGTTAACATGTTTATAATGCTCAACCGTAGAAGAAGCGAAGTTTTTTTTGAGACCCAATCACGTCCTTTGATTCAGATGTGAGTGGACTTTCCGAGGTCACATATCTGTGTACATGGAGGCTGGTATCCACTACACTACAGTTCTGGCCTGGTGCCCAGTCGTACACAGAACGACGGCTATATGTACAGTCCTTTGTCATTGTATCAATGACATGGCATGTTATAAGCTATATTTTTAATTTCAACAACGATTTTACAGTTTTGTACATGAAACAGCAACACAATAAGAAGAGAAACTATTGTTTGTTTTTTTGTCTAACATTGGTATCAGTATCCCTTATTATTTGTACGCTCAAGGACGAGCCGTTTTTGTCAACAGATTTTTTTG
>NW_017803824.1:3257223-3292172 GCF_001625305.1 Branchiostoma belcheri | reverse complement strand
GCCATTGACGCCCGTTAGACCGTGAAACGACGTCTTGGAAATATAAATGATAATCACTAAGGTAGGCTTTAATGAAGTCTGCGGTTTCGGCGGGAACTCCATAAACCGCGTGGCTCCCCTTCAAGACGCCTTGGCTGTCGCGGAGTCTGTAATTCCGTGAGGTGAGGTCAGAAGGCAGTGCCCTAGAACTCCGGGCGGTGTCGCCGTGCCTTCCACAGCGCGTGCCGTCCTCACTCCTGCTGGATTCAAACCTCGCCAATCGACGTAACATTGTGCGCACATGAGGCGGAGACAATACCGGCGGGCCTGTATAGCACCCAGGAAGCCTTTCAGGGATCAGATGTCCCCTGTATAGAAAAGCCTCTATTGCTTTCGTTTGGTGACGTTAATTGTATGCAGCACCGAATGAAGAGATACGTCGCGTCGTCGCCTTTGTGAAGTCCACGTGAGCTGTAAAGGTCCGAGCAGGTATAAAAGCGAGGCAAGAACTGAAACTTTGTTATTCCGTGTTTTAAACCTCGTGGGTGCGCTTCGTCCAGTTTTACTACAGAGTGTACTTCGGCAAGGGTGTTTGCCTTTTCCCATACGATGTCGCGATCTTTTCTCGTGGATTCACTTATTCAAAGGGACATGTCGCCGGCGAAGTCGACTCAAGCGGCGGCGGCGACGGCGTGCGTCGGGCACCGCGGCCCCCTCAGCCCGCTGACGGCGGCGCAGCTCGGGCTGTACCCGCGGAAGGACGCGGCGGCGATCTTCGGACAGTGCCTGCTCTGTGTTCAGGCGACCGGCAGCCCACCGACGACGGGACACAGCCACTTCGGCGTCCCGAGAACAGCCGTGCCCACCACCGTGCCTTCCTTCGCGTCCACCCTGCCCACGACCCTCCCCACACCGGCCCTGCAAGGCATCTCATACGCCATCTCCAGGCACCACACACCGGCCACATCAGCTTTCATCAGCATGCCTTTCCCCTCTGGTAAGTACACATTTTTTTTATAACATCATTCTTTTAAAAAAATATTGAAAACTTCTAGTTCTGGTCTTGCTAGTAACTTAGTAAGTGAAAATTTGTTTCCTGCAGAAAATTGCCATTTTTGTATTGCGGAGCGTGACATTAGCTCTGTTTGTGTGGTTATGGTCTAGTTCGCGGGGAAGCATTGTGTTGGACGGTCTCGCTTTGTTAGCGTGAAGGCTACAATATGGTACAATTACTGCTATCGCCATGGTCCGGGCTGTTATCGCACCCTCCACATGCCTTAACGCCCGGACTTCTAGTTTTAACTTCTTCGTATTCAGATGTTCTTGATCTATTTTTTTAAGTTCTCAAACTGTCAATTTTTATTGCAAATCATGTGAGGAGAAAATCAATGTGTATGATCAAATCATAACATCTCTTTCTAAGAGCAAAACAAACACCATTTACAATTTTTAGACTTGAAAACTAACAGATACCTTGCGTAATTTCAACGTTTACATTTTTTTTTCTTTGGTAATTTTATTATTATCTCTCCTGTAAACATGCTGGTACGATCATTGGTAGATACACTTCTGAAAATGCAAGATGGGAAAAATATGAGCTCGAGTTTTGGGGTTTAACTTTAGCAGTGTTCTGAAGAAAAACATCCATGTTCAAAACTATAGAAGCTCAGTTTCTCGAGACCCAATCCCGTCCTTTGATTCAGATGTGAGTGGACTTTCCGAGGTCACATATCTGTGTACATGGAGGCTGGTATCCACTACACTACAGTTCTGGCCTGGTGCCCAGTCGTACACAGAACGACGGCTATATGTACAGTCCTTTGTCATTGTCTCAATGACATGGCATGTTATAAGCTATATTTTTAATTTCAACAACGATTTTACAGTTTTGTACATGAAACAGCAACACAATAAGAAGAGAAACTATTGTTTGTTTTTTGCTAACATTGGACCAGTATCCCTTATTATTTGACGCTCAAGGACGAGCCATTTTACAACAGATTTTGTGTGCACAGATAATGCAGATATAGCCTGAGGACTTACATATTCAAAGTCGTAAAACCCGACTACACCAGACTATCGTGACATTTTTACTGCTTTGAATAAGAATTACACGATACCAAATTAATTCTACACAATATGGACGACAGGAGCTTTGTATTCACTACACATTGACTACGTGTTCTTTCAACGTCCATAAAGTGATTACCCCTTAATTGTTTTAATCGTATTTAAAGACAAGATGCTTGTTTTCACTCGCGGGACATCTTCAGTATCTAAAATGACCCTTGATTACTTCGGTGTCATCTTCAGTAAACAAGGATCTCTTGTCCACAATAGAACATGTTATCCTGTTGTTGTGATGTAAACGGATGAGACACGCCAGTCGGTACACAAATGTGGGACAATGAGAGGAGGGCACTGGCTTCTTTGTGGAGAGGTTACTGTTCTTGACAGACCCACAAGTTCTTTTAGCCTCCATAACAGGACCCACTGTGGACAGTGTATTAATATTGCCGCTTTGGTAGTGATTGTGTGCAGTTTTCTTATTGCTGCCGTGTTTTGCTGCCCTCTTTTTTTCAAAACAATTGCGCGTAGCTACAGAACACAGAAGTACGTATTAAAGCCTGAGCAAAAACGGCAGTTTGAAAATGTCAGCCGCGGCCGGAGCCAACTAGCCTTGGAACCATGCTGGTTAGTTTACGTCGCTTCCACAGTGGCTATGTTGGTCGGTAGCGATTGTGGGAAAGGACGTGAACTAACCAGGATGGTACCCAGTAACGCCGAAAAGTTACAGAAAGAAGGAAGAAAACTCTTGTCCCTCCTGTCTAGTTTTCCTCCTATTTTTCATATTTTGTTATACCTAATTAAAACGGACTAAGAGTGAGTATTTTGGCGACACAAAATCAGGTAATTAGCGGTTCGACCCCTGACCCCGAGTGGTGGGCCGAGTTGACCAAATTTGCGATGGGCCGTGTTGATATTGGTAATGGTCCGAGTCGTCATGATTCCATTCCTGTTTATACTATTATAATTATAGATCAGAGCCACGACGGTAGTGCCAGCAGTGGGCACGGCTCCATACAACAGTATGTAATTCTTCCTACAACGCTTTGAAATTTTCATCTGAAGTTTCCAGACATCGGAGTATGGCCCCTAAGCGTTCCAAGAAATGTCCAGGCTGTGACCTGGATGTGGCGCAGCACAAGCCGGGCACCGCCGGCAAGGACTGCTCCGGGATCGCTGACACAGAAAGTCATGACGCCATGGCCGCCCTGCAAAAGAGAAAGGCCGAGCTGACGCATCTGCTCGAGTTGAAGAAGCTGGAGATGGAGGCCCTAGAGAAGGAGCTGGCTGAGCTGACGGAGCTGCTAAAGAATGACGAGATGACGAAGCAGGAGGTGGAGGCCATAGAGAAGGAGTTGGCTAAGCTGACGCAGATCTTCGAGATGAAGAAGCTCAAGCATGAGGTGGAGGCCATAGAGAAGGTGTTGGCCTCAGAGCCCGCGGCGACCTCGCCACCCCCGCAGGACAAGCGGGACGAGGGCAGGTCGGCATCGGCGACCGGCGGACAGGCTGCCTCGGCGGCGGAGAAAGTACAGACCATCCGAGGAGCCGGCGTCCCCCCACTCCAGTTGGGTTCGGGGGACGTTTTTCTGGCGCAGCTACGTGAAGATGCCGCGCTCCGGACCGTCGTCTCGGCGAAGTATGGCGACATCCTTGGCGTGGACAAGCCGAAGCCGAAGACGGAGACAGGTAAGATCCTGTCGCCAGAGGAAGATGGAAGAATTCCTGGCGCGGCTGTTGAGACGAGCTAATGGGGCGCATCGAACTATTGCGAGTACGCCTGCAACAAGTTTATTAATAGCTCGCTAAACGGACTAAGAGCCAGCTATGGCTGCTGGACTTGTTCTCTGGACCGTCGGAGCTTCTGTCCCGTCCGCCCGCCCGCCCCCGACACGTCGTCTCCTACCGTACAATCCCGATTACACGGGCGGAGCCTGCCCCGGGGGTTCGCGGCGATCCGATAGCGGCGCACCGGCACATTTACACATCAGTATGCCCCGCAACAGGTGACTCGCTTCCCACCCAACACAACAAGGACCTCTCTTCATATCCCCAATGTTTACACAATAGGGAGATCTCGTCTCCGTACAGACATCTGGGGGCCGCGCTAGCCGTGTGTAGAAACGGTCGGAGATTGACCGGAATATAAATGTACTTGTGATTCGATGGATCGTGTTCCGACCACCCGCAACAAGGCATGACTTGGAAACTTCAATTTGGGGAATTAAGTTTCGTTCACACTATTCTCACAAACACACGACTGTCACATACTGTGCATAAACTGATAAAGTAGCGTTGCTTATACGATCTACAAGCAGATGTTTGGGTTGAAATCATAACATTTCATTCCCCAGCTGCCCTCTTTTCATTAACCTGTACACAACCCTTCCAACCGCCAAGCATGGCAGGCAGAGATGGTTGCGATTTTCTCCTCTAGCATCTGCTTGAATGTTAGAAAAAAGTCGTGTCTTTGGATCTCCCCACATGTATTGTATCTATATTCCTTTACTAAGTCTAGGGGTAACGGTATCTTGTTATATGTCATGACGCTGAAGTTTGCAGTGAAAGTCTGACATCTATGTACCCATCTATGAAAATTTGGGGTAAGTCCCAACTTACTGTGTGTTGCTCACGTAAAGTTTAACTGTTGTCATAATGACATCTATGTCTTGTTCTCCCAGGTATAGCCGGAGGAGACGGTCTACCCAGAGACAGCCGGCGCATGCGCACAGCCTTCTCCAGCACGCAGCTCCTGGAACTGGAGCGGGAGTTCGCCGCCAACATGTACCTGTCGCGCCTGCGCAGAATCGAGATCGCCACGTTCCTGAACTTGAGCGAGAAACAGGTGAAGATCTGGTTCCAGAACCGCAGGGTCAAGCACAAGAAGGAGGCGCGCGCAGCCGCAGTAGGGGCACGGGACGCCTGCCACTGTCAGCAGCACCACCGCGCATGCGTCAGACGGCCCAGTGGACACAGCGGCACGGAGGAGGAGGAGGAGCATGCGCAGTGCCACTCCGACGAGAACGTGCAGACGACGAGCGCGTCAACAGACACTGACGTAGACGTCAACTAGTCCGGACTGTTTCTTTCTTATTACAAGGACTATCAGCAAATGTAATTTTCATGAAAGTTCATCTGTGTTGGTAGTAATCATAGTAAAATGTTGAACTTTATTCCAACACAAAGATTACACAGAGATCACATTTTCAACGACCACTGTCGCCTTCATCAGGATAATAGTATTAATGACCAATCACTTCAAAACGTAATCTCGCGAGTTCAACATTTTACTATCGGAAAATGTAGTTTAGCGAGCTGTACTTTCGACTTGTGGCTTTCTGTGTTTGCCACGTACGTTACTACTTCTATACGTCGTTATACATGTATTTATATAATTTCGCGTTGTGAGTTTTATATGCGTTTGTTCTACCTTTCTATGATATATAACTGTTCGCTTAAACTTGTGATGAACAATAAGTGCTTGTAAAAAAAGAAGTGCCTTACAGGAGAGGGTCTTGTTCAATAAATAGTGTTTTGCTCTGTAAGACTTGTGTACATACTTTTTGTTCAAAAATGCAGGCTAGTTAGAGGCGATGTCCTTGCTTATCCTAACAATATATCCCGCTAATTCAATACTTCTATTCACTTCCTTTTAACATACGACCGTTGCAGCAAAAATCTACAAGAAAAACTATTTTGTTCACATCTGTTATATAAACGTAACCCTCTAACGAAGCATCTAACATGTACTATACTAATAGATAACAGTATGAAGTTACAGTTTGGCGTTTTCCTCGGTTGATTTACGACACCTGCGGCCAACTTGACAAAGAAAGTTTATCTTTAACACCGTTACAAATGAGTCGATACATGGTAAGCTGTCAGGTACAATGGGCGATCCGTTGTTCTTGTCATTGTGTGTTTGTGTTCCCCAGCGATCTGTCCGTTCCAGTGGATGGTGTTACACGGTCGTAACCACGCGGCTACGTGTAGACATCAAAACCGTCCATCAGAGACATGTATGAATTATGGACGAGGCCGTGACTTCGCTAATCAATCAATCAAACCAAATATGAACAACTGTGAGTCATCCACAAAGCCATGTAACACGAATATAGAAACCAGTACCCCCAAATTATGTCGGCAATTACGGCCATTTCATGTGTGCCTGTCGTGAGCCGACTGGCGGTTCTGAATGGAACACCTGTACGTGTGAGTCCAGGTACGGGCCCGCTCCCACCGAACTCACAAACTACCTGTAGTCCGACCCCACCACAGGACCTGAAAAGAAATAAAACTATTAATCCACGCATTCGCAGTCAATTTCCTGAGGTCTAAACCTTCTATGATAGTCTATTAACCCTTGAATAGGTTTTTCTGTAGGCTTCTGCACAGATAGTTGTGTAGGCTAGCCGACAGGTTGATGACTCTGTAGTTGTCCGTGAGGATTTGCAGGCCGGCTATTGTGCCCGGACACAGGCCGTACATGTGAATTACGCCCTCCTGCCCTTGAGGCAGATTAGATATTCTTGTCGACACGTGTTTTGTGACAAGCTCGCCAGTCCGAGATAAATATCACTTTTCACCGAGGTATCAAGTCTTTCTACGGAAACTAGAATTACCGAGTCCAAAATGACGCCAGAAAATTGTGATCCGTTTAAGTATGTGTATATAAACCATAATCTATTCGTGTCACCTTAGTCCTGTAATACGTGTTCTCATAATCCTATAAGCTACAAGGCCTTGAACTATACTTAGTTGTAGGTAGATTTATGATAGAATTGTTGCTGTTTATTGTTGACTTCCGGCTCAGACCCGTTTGCCTGGTGCCACACAGGTGTATAAGCTATGTAGACAGAGGAGGGAAAAAGCGTCGAAGTACAGAAGTTTCGACTAGGCGTCGGACCAAGCTTATTCCGCGTGGCGCCATGCCACAAAGCCGCCACAGACACAGCTGCAGCATCGAAGTCAATACTGCCAACGTACAATCCAATTAAGGCCTTCGGAGGCACCGCTGAGCCGATCCCGCTAAAGTAGCAGTCTTGGCGCGGTGGGGTGCATCCCTCCCCGCCGCCCCGCCAGCTGGTTTCAGGACCTGCCACATTCGTGCTCCGTCCTCCGGGGAGCCGTCAGCTCACGGCCCCGCAAAATGGCGTATAATAACTCAATTTCGCAAAACACGGTCCTAAAATGATTCTTCGGTGTGTTTTCAATTTCTGGTCATGAATAATAAAAAACGCCAGACCGCCACGGCGCACAAATTGAAAAAAAGCGACGAAAACGCGCCAGGTCACCGACACTGCGCCGATGTGAAGACCGCTCGGTAATAGCGCGGTAAAACGGCTATCTGTGCCAGCCGTGACCGAGCAGGAGCAGTCAGAGACGTCAAACCGTCCCGTGGGACTTGGTGTTTAGGATGTTTCTCTTTGTTCTCTGTTCGCCTCGCCAAGTCCCATGTGGAAGCCTAATTGCCACCACTGCCTACTCGTCTTTGTTCCCGACTCAATTTTCAATTATCATCGTGTTCTCTACATTTTCAGGACCCCATTTCCTTTGAAAGTCGCTTTTATCCTCAATCTACCCCATTTATGAATCGCCTGAAGCCTTTTAGGAACATAAAATTGGGTTTGAGCCGAAAAACACAATTATTCGATCAAAGTCATTGTGTCGGTCGGCGCGGCCGGGCACCCAACCTGCTGTCGGGGGCCAGAGATAATTTCCCAAAATGGAGTGGAAAATAGACCAAAATATATAGCAGCACGCGGGGCTTTGTGAGGCTTGTATATAAGAAAACAACATATTCTACATGACAAAGGGGGCGATTGATTACTTGGTGGTTTTCCACGGCAGATGGTTAAGGGAGAGCCGAGCGAGCGGGGACTCGGGGCGGGTCGCGGCAGGAATGCGACCGGGGCGCCCGCCGCATCTGTGGCGCGTGGCCGCCCGGCAAACGGGAACCTCTGCCCTCGTTTCCTTTCAAAACTTACGCCGTAACATTGGCGTTCTCGTTGACCTTTGCTGGCCGGGTCTAGTCCGGCACGGACGGAGCGGCTCGCCCGGCCTCCCGGGAGTACATTAGAAGTTAGTCCCGCTCGTCGCCAGGACACAACCCCGCCCCGGGCCACATGATAGACGGCTTCATCACCCCTAATCTTCCCGTCATGTCTCTCCGATTACACACATCAAAATAAAACTGCCATCAGCGGACACATTAAGTGATGAATATACGTAATGGACCGGCCTTCAAAATATTCCAATGTGCATATAACAACATGATTGGTAATCTCATGGTAGGTGTAAAACGCGCGTAAAATATCCAATCACAACGTAATCACTCCGCTACAAGGACGGTCTTCACCTGGTCTGGTAATTGATTTATCTCAAAGCAAGGACATTGCTCAAAACTATTTCATCAAAAATCTGTCATATTACGCACTTGAACTGAAAGTCTTTTTCGGGATACAACAAAATATATACAGTTGTGTGAAATATACTCAAAACGCTTAAAATATCAAATCAGAGCATACCACTCCGCTATAGACCCGATACGTTACGTGTTTTTATCGGTTAACTTCAAATGTCACACCGAAAGCTTGGTCGTTTGGTGTGCTATTGAACCAAACGTTTTTTGTTTCAACATACAACAAAATACACACTTATATCATCGGCACCAATGGACAAAAATTAAAGACAACAACATCTGACAAAACAGAAAAAATGTAATCACAGGGATGGGAACGGGTAAAAAAGACAAAATGACGAGGAACCGAAAGCTTCCCAATGCAACCCACAATGAGACCTTTCTACCACCGAGTCATTATATCCCTGTCGTGTGCGCGGTTCCCCGTACAATGGCCCGCCATCTCCTATAGGTACTTGAGATCTCCGCCCGCGGGATTTCTGACGGAGAAGCCTTCTCACCGGAGCCCCTCAGGACCGCAGCTTAATTACCCCGCCTTGTGGAGGAGGCTTGTCCCTGAAAAGACACGGTAGCTGACAAAGGGGAGTCGCCACGCTTTTCGTGATTGAATTTTCGATCATCGTTTTGTGAATAAGATGCTGCTGGGATGGGGAAGTCATTATACAACTGTTAACCAGTCGGTGGGGTTTTTAGCGTAGCCTGAGAGCGTCTGTAACACAATAGTTTGTGAGAGCGTGTTCATCCATTCTTGATAGGAAACCAGTCTATGTAGTACATTTAGGTTAAGGACGGACTGCTATATCTACAAACGATTGCAAGAAAATGCGTACGTACGCAAATGTCAACTAGATTGTTGGGCAGATTTGATCATTTGGTCATTTGATCTACCTCGTTTCATGACGTTAAAAAACAAAACATGATATGACATGGTGTCTCCAGCATGAAGGCAGGGGTTTCTTTAAAAGACACTGAAAATCAGAATGATATAATGGATAAAACAGCGACACAGAGTATTATGTGAGAGATGAAAGCACCTTCCTCAAAACGGCACGGAACAGTACGAGACACAGAAAAAAGTGTTTATCTATCAATAAGATCATAGGAAAACACATGACTGTCTGCCTGACTGTTGTCGAGTCGTCTTATCATGTCCTTATACAAACACAGCACCTGTAGGGGAGGGAAGACAGGTGGTGGGGCGGCCAGCAGGAATATTCCTGCAGTAATTATTACATACCTGTGTATTTGTTTAGACAGATAGGAATACAGATATATCACCTAACACGTGTGGGGGCTTTCCTGATGTTTCCAGGGCAAGACATTCACTTGTGTTTTCATCTCAATGTTTTGTCCGCTATCATGATCGGGAATAGGAGACAGCATGTTATAACACTGCGACTCGTCATCTCAAAGTAGAATGGACCCCAAACATAAAAGTTTGGAGGGACCTTGTCTGACCCTTGTTCTTAGAACTCCAACGAGCGAAGTGATGCCACGCATTTCTGATTTCTCTTACCCACCCCACTGTTAATCTCCAAGCAGATCCTAGGGTGACAAAAGACAGTATCAAATTGGCCAGGCAGTATCCATTCGCCAGAGAGGCGTATGGTTTTTGCCACCCTAGGATCTGCTTAGAGATTACCCCACTGTAAGCTGAATGGCACTGTCACCTATAAGCCTCAGCCAAACAAAGGACAACGCTTCTTGTCAACGGTAGCTTTTGTTTGAGTTTGAGTTTGTCAGTGATCGTCTTTGAATTTGTCCTGAAATGAACTCGTCTATCCGCCAGGGTGTCGACTGCAGCCCGACGATAATTTTGAGATTTTTCAACACAAAACAGTTAGTTTGACTGGCAAGCGACGAGAGGATTATTGGATAAAGATTGAAATGTCACTACAACAACCATGATCTTCTTTTTGATAGATACAAGAAAGGTTTACACAGTACAGTTCTATTCTGTGACCGATCCAGGGACGCCTTCCCACCTGTCCTAGCGGCTGTTCTATTGACGAGTTGGTTGTTTCGGTAAGCTCTGTCTTTACAGCCAATCTTGTACAACCGGCTCACTGGATTTAGACACGCATTACATCAGCAACGGGCACTCGCACAAACTTCTGTCTCATTCTTTTGACATACAGATGTTACGTACATTCAAATCCAGAATTATGAACAAGATTGAACTGTAATTGCCAACACAAAAAAATGACTCACCCAAATTTTCGACTCGTCTTTGTCAACAAATGAGGAATAATTTCTGTTGGCAATTACAGTGCAATCTTGTTCATAATGACTTCTATCAACACAGATGAACTTTGAAGATAAAATACAGAGTTATTTGTTCAATTGGATATGTCATAAACATTGACATTTACATGGAGTTAAAGAATAACTTACCACAGATGAGAGACTAATGTGTTGGACTTACGATCTATAGGTTCTGGGTTCGAATCCCTAGCAGGCCGCAATGTTGTTGTGCCTAATCACTTTAAGAAAAGAAAACAATACAACTTTGAACGTTTGAAGTTTGCTTTTAGAGGCATGGTCCATGACGCTAGTCCATCTGGTGACTGAGCCGGTGACACACGGACTGCCATTGAACTTGAACCAAAGCCTGCACTTGAGATAATCCGACCTGAGCGCGCTGAAAGACGCTTTGTTGTGGCGGACAGATAGAGTACTGGATGTTCCATATTCGCATGTTATTTATACAGGCGTGTGTGTGGTACATTTACCACAATGTGCAGAAATAAATGTGCTCGAGAGCGGCGATAGTTGGGTAGAGTAGAAACTGCTGTGTTAGAGTTAAAATGCTTGTCTAAAACGGGAACCTTCTAGTGTCACACTTTATTAACACGCCAGGTATCCTTGTGCTTTAATGTGTATGTGCTATGCGTTTACGTTCGATCACGGCCATTATGATTTCAACCATGAACTGAACTAATCAACATTCAAATATAATTTGTATCTTATGCTATATTACGTTCTTATCCTGAGAATTAGAAAACAGACAAGATCAGTGTTAAGACGGAAATGCATGAAGCGAAAGGATCATTCAACACTCTTCTATGTTGTACACATGGCGAACATACGTGATCCCCATTGATATCATGTTGTACGGGTCTCTAACACACGGTACCACTTAAGGCCTGGTATCGCTCAGCGAGAGAATCATGGAAACTAACCTACCAACTGTTGTGCAGTTTTAGATGCTATCTTCCCCGTTGTTCGTTTTAGTAACAAACCCCAAGAATTTCCCCCGTCTTTTGTTGCGAACGACAACAGGCCCAACATGGTAGACACGGACGGTACAATACACAGTACAATACACGGTATTGCTCAACACATTGTTGTGTGACGGACAGGGGGTTAGGGCATTAGGTGTAGGATCACCGACACGTAAGGACTTATAGCTTTATCCCACATACAATAAATAGGATGGCAAACGACTTATTTCAGGAAAGAGGCCAGTACAAAAGAACAGAGTGAAAAGGTCTGTCAAGGGATGCTAGTAACAAGAAGGTAAATCTATGCAAGTAATGTTTTGAACGAACTTTCCCCTCCACTTCGTCTTCACACTCTGTCAAGGAACGATTGGTTGCACGTATTGTTTTAGTCGCCAGGTGGCATGAAATCAATGAGAATAGTGTTAGTCTTTTGTGTGTATCAGTACAACTAGGCTGAAGATATATTCGAGCCCTGATGTAATACTTCGCTAAGAAAGTGCATACTTAGCTATAGCCTATAAACGCTCCAAAAAAGGCGCCGCCAAGGGGCTACAGGCAGCATTGCAGGAAAACCTGCATCCAGGAGGGGCAAAAATAATTTGGATCGCTAGATGTCCCCACTGACACGTGCACATGATTCCGATAACTGACAAAAACAAGGAAATGATCCCAAAAGAAACAGCACTCAATAGATGAGGGAGGTATTTTATTGAACAATACTCCAAAACGACGATAGATAGGACAAACTGAACAAAACAATAAAGGGTACCCATCTCAAGTGGTATTGTCTCCTACTTCGATACCTCGTTTCTGGAAAAAAACACCACCGTTAATGTACATTTACAACCTTGTGCACGACGCCGGACATATGGCAAGGAAACACGCAAATCCGAGTTACAAGCTACAGTAAACAGTAACGAACTTTAGCAGATCCATGTTACCAATCATACACGGGTACCGTGGGTGTATTCATTGGACCACGCAGCAGCGCCCCCAGCGGTTAATTGACTAAGTGCAGAACTCGGAGCACCGTTGCCGCAAGTTGTTTTTGCTTCAATTCATTCCTCTGAGGTGCATCTACAATAGAACAGATAGTACCTAAAAAATATTAAAGTACAACCTACCACCCAAAGTGGACGTGGCGCGTCTTCCTGGGCGGACGTTTCCCGTATTGTTCCTTCTTCCATATACTTATAAATACTCCATCTTGGAACGGCGTATTTCACCCACATGTGCCACCTGAGTAAAATTTAAATCTGGTGATAGATCAGCAACAGGCCAACAGTACCAACAATATTACCACGGTGTAAGCGGGTGAGGCATGCGCGACCTCTAGCAGATGATACAATACTGCAAATATTTCTACTAGTATTTCTATCTATCTATCTGTCTATTGATCTACTAGTATATGTTTATCTATAAACATGTGTGTATACCCTAACATTTCCAGCTTCACTTGTGACCTATTGCTTTGAGTTTAACACCGAAGCTTCGAGCAAGGGGTTGACTTACTAAAGAAAGAAAACATTATCAAATGTCCGCAACGGAGGCTTTAGAATACAGCCATGTGTCGTCATTCATCAATAACGACAGAACTAGAACCGAGTGCACACACGTGCACACCTCTGCCCACATACTACTGATGAATTCATAAATAGAGTTGATGAAATAGTTTAAGGCCATTGTGTGGAATAAATTTTGCATTAATTGTAGTACTTACGTGCCAATTCTAGACTGCAGTATGGCGATGGTTTTCGTAGTTCTGGAAAGCTCACATTGGAAATATAAAATTATAATTTTTCGTGTGTGTGTAGGAATAGCAACTTTGGACAGGAAAATGATCATTTGTGACCTAGAATGGAAGGAAAAACAGGTAGAAGGGCATACAAATGTTGGTATGAAATTATGTACGGCGTTATTTTAACACAAACACACACACACACACACACATACACACACCATACACACACACACATGAACACACGTCAATACATACATACATACATGTGTACATACCGCACAAATAGATGATACACATTAGTCAGATGTATTGTACTATTGTTGAAAGCGCTGTCCTCTGTATGATTTGTCCTATTTTCTTCTTTAAGAACATACTCTTAAAACTTTGGGAAAAGGGGAATGTTGAACTGTCAATTTATTATTTAACAAGCGGTCATACACGTGAAACATAGCACCGTGATAATATTTTTATGATACGCAATTCACTTTGATATTCATGGGGTGAAATTAAATGTACTGTTAATGGGAAAGATGTAATAAAACTATTAATCTCTTAATGCATTTTCGATACCGTTTGTGCCATAAAAGATCAAATGTAGTAAAACACACTTAATATAACACGGTGTAAATGTACTGTGTTTTACAGCTTCGTTTTGAACTTTATACCACAGTTTTTTTTCATCAGACCGGTCACCTTACCGTTGTACAACTTTGCAGGATCACTGTGACGCGTAGATCGGTATTCATTTATTCCTGCTATGGTTCAACGAAACAGAGTAATACTGCTGTAGAAACACAGGCGGTAGGCATTAATGGCGATCTTGTACATTGTACTTGAGATGAGAAATTTCAGGTGTCCGATGTATACCAATAATGTAGTCTGTACCGGGCCTCTCTGAGAACAGAACAAAAACTGCAGAAATTGGTCCAATGGGGGGAATAGTTTGCTTACGGTGGACGACCGTGTGCGCTTCTATGGTAGGTCAATTCTCCTGACAAAATATCCCACTATTTTGTTCAATTTCTGCTATTATTTCGACCCAACGATGATGTACAATCACCACACATGATGTACAGGACTTACCTTTTATATAGCTACTCGTTCTTCTACAAACCTTCTTCTTCTCTACCCCCAGCCATGGGTGTCATTTGACGTACTTCCCAAGACGAGGGCGTAGTCTCCTTCACACAAACCGTCTTTGTACGTAAGTAGGATATAACAAACAGGTGTTTGTTCTCTGTACAATTGTGGTTACATGAGGAGAAATGATGAAGTTGAATAAAGAGATGGAACTGAACAGTTCTAGTGTGGACTAGATCAGTACCTGTCGCCAGTACACCATAACCAGAGTCTTTACAAATTGAAGCAAAAACAATATGTTCTTTCATCAAGGGTTAGACTTCCCAATCGGTCAATTGAAGTTCTACTATTTTGCCGCCTACCATCCGACCGACCTAACAACCCAGTCGGCCCACTACCTGGTAAAAACTTTCCTACCTCATACACCTTTTCGCATCTCCTGTTCGTCATGACTTCAAGTCCTTTTCTTTCTTTTTGTCCTCTGCACAAACGTTGTTCACCAAAGGGTCTATCGCTTTCCTTCCTCTTTGTTATGAAAAAGGCCTCAAAGTGTACACAATAGATACTATTGTATGGGGTTGCTGTTGCTGAGTCATGAACTTTTCTCATGAACTAGATGCTAATCTAGTGCTTTAGCTAGTGTGTTACGCCGAAGGGCCGTTATACCGGCTATACAGATACCGATACAGATACAGACAGAATATCAGACACTTTGTAACACGCATGTAACACTTGTTAAAACTCTTCGACATGAAACGTTTAGGTGTGACTTTGCGTGTTGCGGTGGACAATATTGAGACAGATTCTTGGTACAATTTCTTAAGGCCTACAGAAATCATCAGTACATTTCGAGTAATTTTGAGCATTGAAAAGTGAAATGACTCATATTGACTGTAAGCTTTAGTTGCTATATAACACTATTCTTGAAAAGATAACACAGGACTCACGGTTTGGACATATAGACTTCCTTCCAAATGTTCAGTCCCGACATTGCTAATATCTATATTGCAGGACTGTATATAGTGTATGGGTGTTGTTGTCCATAGTACATGTGTGTGAAGAAAAATCTGTTTTCCAAAGTTTGCAAATACTGTTGGCATGACCTGCGAAACATGGCCATGGAAAACGAAGAATATATGGTAAAGGAAGGAAAGGAAAGTAACTAAAGTAAAGGAAAGACGTGCAACATACAGTTACGGGCAAATGTTGTCTGGATACGAAAATCAACAGAAACGAGTGAAAGAAAGAAAGAAGAGTAAGAAAGACTATGAATTTGGTACCCATCCCTTTTTAACTTCTGTACGTATCGTTTTACTATATAGCTAAGTATGAGGTGTATTTTGACCTGAACAGAACGCATACTCCAACTCTCCCACAATTTTCTGCGACAGGTGAGACTTTTCAATGAGCAACGCCACTAAACTTAGGGGAAATCCCAACTTCCAAACTTCTGTATTTAGCGTCAGAATTTACGCGCGTTTTAGAGGCTGTTTCCTATCAGTTAAACGCAGCGCATCGTTTAACAGGTGCGCCTGGCCAGGCCGTTTTTACGTCCGAGAAGAGCTTCAATCTCGTTAATGCGTGCCGACTATCGACTTTCGGTAATGCGGACATTTATTGTCGGGTCCCGGCGGGTCCGCTGTACGGCCAGGCACGGTAACCGTAATGAACCGCCCGTCCCGGGGCCGCACATTACGATACACCCGGATATTTACGGGCGCGCTACCGGCGGAAAGGTGCTACTTAATGTCTCACCAGAGGACTCTTAATGTGCGAGCTTTTCTTGAAAAATGACAGTTTACGAGAAATAATGGGCGGGAAAAATCTTTAATGTGTGTCCGTTTTGACGACTTAACGCCGGTGCGGAGGTGATTCATACCGCCCGGCCACAAAAGCGGGTCTGATTTATCCCGCCTTCCCGCGCGCTGCACGGATCTTTCCCTCGGCTGGCAAATTGGCTCCATTCTCCTAACGATTTGCCGGTCCTTCTGGGAGATTTAAGGCGCGGGAAACGCGACACTTATCATCGGCAGAATGCTCGACGTGCAAAACCGGTTCTCTCCCCACACCTGCGGCGGCCTGGGCTCGTACGGGGTCAGGCAGAGGTGAACGGCAGCTGAAGTTCAGGCCGACATAATTACACCTACAGAAGTACAGTTATCCCCCAAATATAGCCCCTAGATGACCGTTACATTCTCGGAAACAGGACGTATATGTGTCGAGTAGAGATGTACGCACAACAGCTTAAGTTGTGGGAACATAAAAACTTAGATGTTTTTACGACCATGATGAAGTTTGAAAGGTGGGCGCTCTAACATACGTGCACATTCTAACTGTAGACATCTAACCCTGGTTAGTTCTCGAAACGGAATATCATGATAGCAGCTGCAGCACCAATACCGAAGTTTTGGCAATTGCAAAAAGAAATTGTTATGTGTGAATAGACAAACTGTTTCACAACAATATATAAAGTAGAAGGGTGAATTCCAGAGATGTATCGCCCAACGAAACATGGCGACCAACATAGAGGTTCCCCGTATATCGCACACTGTTACTACTGCAATAACTTCTGTTCTTATGTTCTTCAACAAACAATATAGCAACAAACTGTCATAAAAGTCATTTTCTAACTGTAATAAACCCCATATCTGTCTTTAGCATCATGCCACTTCTCTATGTCTGGTTTATTCATACTTCTAAAATAGGCGGTTTTGAAACGAAAAACAAGGATCGACCTCCACCAAGTCGAAGTTCGTCAACTCATCCAGACAAAACAGCAGTAAGACTGATTTTCTCTGTGTCTGGGTTATAGTTACTTAACATACCGTTGAAGTCTGATCTTAGTAGTAATAGTTACTTATCGTGCACGTACAGACTAGTTTGGTGTGACATTGGTATCAGAGACAGGCAATCAGACGAAGAGACAGAGATAGCGATAGATAGCCTGATAGGCTGAAGAGAGTAAATTTGTAGATACAGACATGTGCACGTGGCTATATATACTTTTCTGTACAGACATAGTTCACAAAATCTTGTCTTCCTTCCTCACCGTACATGTTTTGTTTCATCTGCAACGTTACAGTTAGACAGTTTTATTTGTTTATTAGGATTTTCCACAAAGTAAAAGGGAAGGCAAAACATGTGCATACGCACAGGTGACTGAAAGAGGTTGGTGGTAAGAGATTGCAAAGTTCTAGGAGTTCTTTTGAATGAAATACGAGGAAAGACCGATTTAAAATCCTGTTTCTTTGACCCAAACTGAGACAATAGCATGGGTCAGGGAAACTGTCTGTTCATGCGTTTGTCTTGCGTTGGTGTCGGCGTAAAAATAAGTTGAAAAACTTGAGTGTGCCGTCACCATGTCATGTGATAAATGTTGGAACATAAAACATTCTGCTTGGCCGGATCTCCTGACAGTCCCTTGTCTAGCCCACCGTGTCCAGGTCACACCTTTTCTGTTCGTGGCAGAACGTCCCATCGTAATTCCGCTAAATGAAGTCATTTGTGATATTGGTCCTGCTCCCCAGAGCGCCATCAGCATGCCGTGTTGTAATAACCCGATGTGCGCCGGACGAGCTAATCAATGAGAACAACAATTAACCCTGTAACGACTCTTCATCACAGACACCGTGTCATCAGGACAATACTACTGTCTTGTCTTGTCCTGCAGGCACCCGGACACAACACCTAATCTCCTAGAAGATCATATGGTGTCAAGGCAGTATCCATTGGCCAGAGGAGTGTCCATTAGCTATCTTTGGTGGCCGTGCAAACTCCTCTGGCCAATGGATACTGTCTTACTAGCCTCTACCAGGCTTGGGAGGTGGCTGGAAAGAGTAGAAATCGGCCAAATGGAGAGATAACATGCCAGGGGAGTTGGTCCGCTAGAGAGTACAGTTTGCCACATCTCTCTATATGGCCGATTTCTACTCTTTCCAGACACCTCCCGAAGGCTGGTAGAGGATATTGTCCTACAGGGACCCGGACACAACGCCGGAAAAATATGGATTAAAAACTCCGTCGGTGACACCTGTTGCTTTTACTCATCAGGCAATTGTCATTACTGTAATCGATCTCTTCATTATGACGCAAAATTCATCATCGTAATGGACCACATTTTATCATTGTAATGGGCCACAATTCGTCTTATATGATGTAAAATATATGAGGTTAAGGGCGGGGCTGACAATGACGTTGGTAAGAGAGGATATAGAGTTGCCAATATGTAGAACTGGATCCAAATAATAAGGGTAGAAATTGTGTGACATAAGTATTTAAAAGGAAATTATTTTTAGTTGTCTGTGTTTGCCACAAAGTATCCATCCGTCGACTTTGTATAGCTATATCAATTGTGACGAGTTTTCTCAATGCAAGGAGCTTAGAATCTAGTTTTAAAGCTCCTTGCTCTATGCAATGCCTAAAGACCGCTTCTGGACACTGAACTAAGTTGGTAGGAGGTATAGATAAAAGATAGCGGAGAACATTAGTTTTGAAGGTTTGTGAGTTGTATTTTGGAGGGAAACACTTGTCAGGGAGAGATCGATTTCATAATTTTGCAGTTTGGTATCCATATATACTATAGCTATAACATCACATAGTTATAACAGTCCTAAAGCATTGGTGTGAAGTGATATGCTCTGTGAGGTGGTTGTTGATCCTGTGGGTTTGGGAGGAGATAGTTGTGACAAGTTACGCTTTCAACTATTTATTAAAACGTGATTCAAGCAGTAATGGGGGTTCATTCACTTATACCATGCCATACTATACTATAACATTCGTCTGTATACTCCAGAACGTATGTACAACGTGTTCTGATCAATGTGGTTGATCATACGGCAGCTACGTTTTAGGAGGAGATAACGTTTCCAATTTGCTTCTCATCGTGTGTAAAGCAATGATGAAAGTTAATTCATGAAAACGTTTCAACAATTTGCTAACATCGTGTGTAAAGCAATGATCAAGGTACATTCACATATACCATAGCTATACCACAACAGTCCTGTAGACTCCATAACGTATGTACAACGTGTTCTGATCATACGGCAGCTAAGGTTTTGGAGGAGATAACTGAGAACAGTTGCATCTTCAACAGTTTGCTACACGTACATCGTGGGTGTGTAAAGCAATGATGAAGGTTAATTCACATATACCATAGCTATACCATAACAGTCCTGTAGTCCCGTTATACATAACGTGTATTGATTAATGTGGTTGTTGATCCTATGGTACAATTCTGTACTCATACATGACCCTGTGGGATTAACGCCACAATACTGGGCGGGGCACCACAAGCCGGGGTGTCACATCAGGTATTCCAACATCGCAGGGATGTTTACTCTAAAAACCAACTCTCTCTCATAACAACTCATGGGGGAGTTCTGATATATATAGTAATCTCCAAGCAGATCATACGGTGGCAAGGCAGTATCCATTGGCCAGAGGAGTGTCCATTAGCCACCGTGCAAACTCCTCTGACTAATGGATACTGTCTTGAGATTGATATATAGCACAGTCTCTGCATGTGCCTGTTAGTGTCCCTGAGTCCGTATAGTACGCGTTGCAGTATTTTCGTGTATTTGCCAAGCATGCTAGTGTATCTGATGGTATAATACTTGCGGTACTCATATTTCAACATTACGCTGACGGTTGCTCCCGAAAATAAATCTATGATTTTGTGACATTTGCACGTGCAGTAGCTGACGTCTTTTGCTTCTTACTTTCTTCCCATTTCTTTTGTAATAGCCCTATCTTCATCCCAGTACGAATCCCTCTCTAAGTGCGTGATCTCCGTGTATGCTTGGTCCGACATTTATCTGATGATGCGGTTAGCCCGGTTCCGTTCTGGTTATCTCCCGTCCAAACTGGTCAGATGTGTGATATGATTGGGCGACACCTCCCAACACAATTACAGCTAATTACTGTTGTAAAATAACGCTAAATATCCTCTCAAAACTGCCCTACACAACTGCAATACTTCTTCTAGTTTTACATCAACTGTCCGTATCCTACCTACAGGTCTGATGTGTCTGTATACTGACCACATCCTACAAGAGAAGAATGTCGCACACTCCATTCTGTCCCGCTCTACTATTGTTTCAGGGATCAGCAGTTATTCCTGAGCTCCTGAGTCTCCAAAACTCGTGCATTACAGGCTGATTATCGGGGAAGGTGACGGTTGATCAGGTTTGGAACACTCCCGCACACCTGCGGACTGAAGAGGGTTGTGTGTGCGCGTTACCATGGTTACAGTAGGCAGGTTTGTTGTGAGTTAGAGGAGAGTGTGTGTCGGTGTTTATGGTGTAGATATGATCATATTGTGATAGCGATTTGCAATACGCAAACTCCATTTAACTACCAGATTTCGTCGTGTCACCTGCATAAGTTCATTACGTTGAAAATTATCATTAAAAGTTACAAAAAAAGAAGATTCACTGCACTTTAGTGTTCTGAGATATATTGATTGATGTCCAAACTTGAAAAGTGCCATCTCAGATTTTGAAGTTGACGTTAACGTTCTGAAGAATTTGCAGATTGTTTTTGGTCAGGTCTAAGTCAATCTAAACTGTTGACGTGTATGGTATAACTGTTGGCAAAACTCACTATTCCGACGTCTGGTTTGAGATTGAACTTGTACATGTATGCGAGTTTTGCGGGAACATCTATACTATAGCACATCGGTACCGCTCCGCTACCCAGTTGCAGTCTTACCTCAACAGGAATCATGTATTGTCACGTCCGAAGAGGACAGTTCATTATACCATACTGGTCTATCATTACTCGTCAAACAGAACAAACATTGGACCAGATGTTTCGTGGATTGGCGCTCGGTATCTCTCTTTTTTTCCACACAAGACAAGTTGATCAATTTCGATAACGTGTATACTTCAAAACAATACACATTCTTCAGGAACATTCGGTACACCTGTTGTCTCCACAATCACGGCAGCAGTCACAGGGAGGAAGGAGAGAATAGGAGAAGGCAGGTGTGGAGATATGGGAGACTATAGGAGATGTATGCCATAACGACTGGAGTCTTTGCTTTAGCGCAAGTTTCAAATATAACACCTCGTTGCGATTGCGGTGATGTTAGGATAGCTGCGTGGATTGCGTGTGTGAATGGACAGTCGCAAATGTAGCTAGATCAGATGTCTAGATCACATACAAAAAATAAAGAAGTCTTACCTTACCTACGCCTCCACCTATAGATAGGAAAATTAAGGGACCATCTCTGTCAATGCGGCGATCTTGGCAAAAAGACAAGGCACGGTAATGTTAACGTTAGCGTGAATATTTTATTCGTGTGTCTTACGAGTGGCTAGATTGTGAAGTTGGGTATTAGTGCTTATCACAACTCACTTAGCGAAACAAAGGAGCGGACCGGAACAGGTGGAAAAACAAAGTGTCCAGTATATCTTTTGTTTGTGATATCCATTCAATGTTATCTTCCAAACGCTTTCAGCCCTGAATGTATAATGTTAGTTGTCAATGGGGTCCAGATTCGTATCTCGATTCGCCATTGTGTGAAAGTCCCAATAAAATTGGTACGACGTATTGCATATCTATCTCGCATAGGAAGCCTGTTTCTACAAAAACTTGTCAATATGCGCGCCAAGTTTCCCAGTTTGCGCGCGGCGGGTTGTATGCCGTTGTTTTACCGTTTCCAGTTCGTGTTTTGAGCGGCGGTTTTTCCGCGGGAGGTAGAAATTCCGGGGTGTGTGACCGGTTCGGAGTCGAATGGTACTTTGTCCGATGACTTCATGTTAAAGAGCTTAACCCGCAAACAGTAGAAACAACATAAACAATGCATTCCGCGCGTGTGGCGCCCGTCCTGCCGCCCGAGGAATCCAGCACCACGGTCTCATGGCGACCCACGGGGTCTGAGACAGGCACGGCTCAACCTCCAAGCAGATCTGGGGAGGAGAAATCTCTCTGACAGGGTACCCTTCCAATATCACCGTACACTGGCGCAATACGGTTGCTTCGTAAAGAAATTATCTTGTGAAGACGATCTGTCAAAAAAAATCTAGAAACGGTGATGATGATATTCCATACCAAGAATACCAAGATTTGCTTGGAGATTAGTATGACAGAAAGCCAGCCTCCCCCACCCTGTCACCCGCCCTGACAACAAGCGTTATACCTCCATCTCTGCACAATCACAACTATAAAGTACACAGGTTCCAGCGAGTGTATATAGACAAGTCTCTCTTCCCTGAAAGGTTTTTCATCACTGTGCGGGTGAGCTCATGGGAAGCGGGAGATAATAACAGAGCAACCTGTGATTGGCGGACAGGTGGTCCAGTCACTTTCATTACCACATGGAGATGTCCACACACACAGGAGTCAAGAGGACCGGGGGAGAGTGGATGTATTATACCGCAAATTACCGCCGATTATGATCATCTATAGGCTAATTATCTCCGCCTATCAAGTGTTTGCAGGGTTACTGTGTGCTCAAAGTTTGGCTTATTACAACTTCATACACGGAACGATCAATGTCGTTGACTCATAGCAGTTTCGGCAATTTTTGTGCAGCGCTTACGCTTTTAGTACCTTTACATTTTTCGTAAGGATGTTTGCCGTCGTATCTTAAATGTCATTATCTCGCATACGTATCCGCTTTCTGCGTTGTTTGGAGCTGTATTACTGCAGTTGAACCACTTTTTGCGTCGTTTGCAGCCGAATTACCTGTACTACTATTACTAATGTCAACATTGCCGCATCTAGAAGCTTCATGAAGCTTTTCTCTGGTGTAAAATTCATTTTTGGTGATATTTTTGCTGTTGAGTATCAAAAGTTCCATGTTTTCAACATCTTGTCATTGTTTTCCATTTTTACTACTGATTATTCGATATTGTCCTCATTGTTATATCAAGGAGGTTAAAATCAATTTGATCTTAAACCTCATTGGTTATATTAAGGGCATCATTGAAGTACAACTTCCCTCTAAATGTAAAAAGTTCAGGCGCGTTACATTTCAGCCAATCTAGATCAATCGAACGGTGTTCTTCTCAAATGGCAGTAGTCGAGCTTTAGTAATCTTCAAGCAGATCGTAGGGTAGCAAAAGACAAAAGGTGGCGTATTGGACCCTCTCTGGCGAATGGATATTGCCTGATCAATTTGATACTGTCTTTTGCCACCCTAGTAGGATCTGCTTGGAGATTACATTTTTGGCCCATCAGGCTTATCAGTCCGGTAGCAACAAGCGGCTCGGCAGCTGTTGAGTTGACGGGCAGGTCCGAAGTGGCGGTCCGGTTGTTGGTGGGAACGTAGCGCTGCCCTCTCGTGTTGGGACGGTTGTTGGCACATATTGGCGCCTCTGACAGCTCGGCTGATACCGCGGATAAACACAAACAGCGGGCTGGCAACCGGCTCGACACGCAAAAATCGCCCCAAACACGCGGCAGGGCGAAATTCGTTTGTTAGTGTTTGTGTCATTCATTCTACAACACACATGTTGGGATGGGTGTACCGAGGGGGGGGGGCGTAAAGCTGTCCTACATTGATGGTCATAGTCGCCATTAGAATGTGTTGGCAACTGAAAAGTGGTAAAAATTGACTAAATATGGCGTTTACTAGCACTTTGCCAAATGCGTTAGAAAAGGACAGTCTGACTAACACAATGATGACGAAGTATCCATGTTATGGACTATTGTAGTGCTATAACAACCAAGTTTTCATATTCTTCGTCAGATGAGTCCGGTGTAGGCAATGACATCCAAGCCGTGCGTTTTTACTCCATACATTACCCAGATTGGATGGATCCAGCGGAAATGATGCCAGCCCATCGCCCATATGCGCACACACATGACCTGATGTGTCCTTCACTCCAGTCAGAACAACTCTTTCCATCATAAAGCGGTCATGACAATGGGAATATGAACATGACAATGACACGGGGAAAGTACTATGAGTATTACATGCAAATGTTTTCTCTCTCTCCTTTGTGTGACAAAAGTGTGACCTGCTGTCCCAACAGGTGGACAGGAAAACTCATGTTTACAAAAAGTGATAATGGTTTCCTCAACAGGTGGAATAAAAAAACGTTATTCAAAGGAAGTTACATAACGTCATAGTCTTTGGTTTTCCAATATTTATTGCAAAAGAGGAGAGAAAGTAATTCACAAGTGAACATTTTCGATTATTTGCAGGGCTGGCACCATAAAAGACATTTCCTTTCAAGCAGATGAACATAGTAATAAGCTATTCACAAAGAAATGGATGTCATTTTTTTTATTTCTCAAATTCAAAATGTCTCGTGTTGTGCGTTTTTATTTGATTTGATTTTGACGCGGATTGTGTCATGACTCAAGTTGCTGATATGTGGGTGTGCGTCCCAAATGTGGATATAATTGTCGAGATTTGACCAGAAGTGTAGGAA
The DNA here is from genome assembly GCF_001625305.1 of Branchiostoma belcheri. Lineage (NCBI taxonomy): Eukaryota > Metazoa > Chordata > Leptocardii > Amphioxiformes > Branchiostomatidae > Branchiostoma > Branchiostoma belcheri. Next base: position 3,267,278 of record NW_017803824.1, on the reverse strand, counting down.
TAAGTGCGTTGTTTGGTCCGTGTGTGTGCGAACGTCCGGCCACAGACTCCTGTTGAGTTGTTTCTCTCTCCCGCTGCCTGACCCCTCCCCGCTAGCCACAACACTCCGGCCGGACCCCGCAGGCCGCACTATCTGGACTCAAATATTTGATGACATCGCGGCAGAACAATACCGAACAATTCTCACTTCCGATAAAGTCCGTTTTACACCAAACTTGGAGTTTTAAGGGATTGCTGGCGGATTAAGTCGCCCTGCACACCTGCAAGTTTGCTCCCCGCAGGTGTTACTGTGGGCGATTCTTACCGGGTAGGTTTGTGAGGTCCCTTTTATTCAGATTAGCAGGGTGGGATGGGGTCGCGTCAGAGACACATTACAGGGCTTGATTGTAATCTAGGTTTAGACAATACGGTCCCGGCAAACAAACAGCGAATTCTGCCATATCCAGGCTACGTCTCCTACCGTTGACGAGGAGGGGTTGATAATTAAAACGCCCTGTCTTACTCATTGATAACATTTCCCGTCCCAAATTTGTCAAAACTTTATGCAATTTTGGCCGGGAATATTGCCCGTGTAATGATGGTGTGTGTGAAACTATTAGGAAAACTTGTTTTGTTGTTTTGGAGGGTTGTAATGACTTCTTCATTTGCTGCAGACAGACGGAACACCACAAAACTGTCCGCCGCACAAAAGACGCCGTGAAAAATCTCATTTTGAGGACGCGACGAACAAGCGTTTTGAAAAGAAACGTTTAATTTCGCAGCGCTCTGGCGCGATTTGTCTTGAGTCTGGACGCTCTAACGGCGTCGGCGCGTCTTGACTTCCCTGCAATGCGGGGGTTGCACACCTGTGGGCTCAGATAAAGCGAAAGAAAAGAAATCACCTGTTGCTCAACCTGTGAGAAAGCTACTTTTGTTCCGACCTGTGTGCCTGCTACTTTTCTCGCCTACAACGGAAACCTTTGTTTCTCTGCCATTTTTTTTCTTCCTTCCCTCACGTGGGCGGGACTTTCTTAACGTAACGTGGGTAGTTTTCTGTCTGACGTCACAAGGTGTTAATCCTGCACACTTTGACCCGAGGTCGATACCATTGTTGTTGAAATGCGCACAGGTCGCCCCTCCCTCCAAACGGTCCCTGAGCCGGGGGACTCCGCCTTTTCTACAGGTGATCTCCTCACTCGGAGGTGAGACGGGGGAAGAGGAGGAGGCAGGAAAATTTGCAACCGTGTTGTCACATGGTAATTTCAAACGATAGCGGACAAACAGATTTAGTCACGTGGTGTGTGTGTTCTAAATACCGGGGGCACCGAGCGCTGACGTTGATTTATCGTACGAACGCCAGCAAGTTTATAGCGGCAATCTAGTTCAAGTTGGGCCAATGAAAGCTCGCTAGAGGATGGACGGGAATAATCCGTACTATGGCGGGTACCCGCGGGAAGGGTACGAGGCGCAGCGGCCGATGATCCCGGCGTCGTACCAGCAGCACCAGGCCCGGTCGTCCTGCCTGTACGCCAACACCCAGCAGCCGCAGCACGCCATGCCCTACCCGCCGCCAAACATGTCCGTCGTGGAACTGGATCAGCTGGACGCGGAACTTCCGGGCGGCGGCATGCCGGGCCCCGGGCCCATGGCGTCCTCGGGACCGGGACCGACCCAGCCCGTCCACCACGCCGGCCCTCCCCCGGCCCCGCAGTCCAGCTGCGCCGTCAACAGGAACGAGAACCTGCCGTTCCCCTGGATGAAGACCACCAAGTCGCACGCCCACGCCTGGAAGTCGCAGTGGCCAGGTGGGTACTAGTACATGTTTCTCCCCGCGGCGGAGGGCCGTGCGTCTCCGCCCGGCGCGTGTGCCCGTAATGAAGCCCGCCTAATGTGATGAGTTCCTATAATGGCCACTTCATCCCCTCTGTGTCAGTTTTACAGCCGAGTCCGGTTGTAAAACTTCTGTCCTCCACAGTCGTCCAATTTCTCCCCAGCCCGCTCTCGCCGGCAAACGAGACCCGGGAAATTAAAACGACTCCCGGCGGGTTGGGTAGTAAAGGGACCTGGCCCCGGTCTTACATCTGTTACAATCTCCGCTTTCCTCGCTTCACGTCGTGTGATTTTAATTTTTTCCGATAAACCGAGGTTCTGACATCTGCCCACGAGGCGCCGCCTCCGTGTAACGACCACGCTGCTGCAGGTTTTTATGGTCCACGGTCATCAAGAAGTCATAACGTTTATAAATCAACCCGGGATAAGAAACTTCTATTATCTGTTTGCGGGAAACACGCGCATTTTACTGCCATTTATAGTGACACGGCGTCAGCGGACACTGGCGCAAATTGGCGGTTTCAACAGGTTCTATGTACAAACTAGCATTGTGACCGGCCCGTATCACCACTCTGATGTCTTTTCGAACGACTCATACACAGTGTGTAAGAAATAATCATATTCACCATGCACAACGTAACAAAATCGTGTGTAGAACCACTTCTAACTTTTATTTAAGAACATACATATATACACCTGTCACACTACTTGCTCTTAGATAATTCTCAGTCCTTATACCGTATAACTACAGTTAAGATGTACTAATTCTAAACCGATTTGTACCGACAAGAAGCTCATTTAGTCATTAGCTGCAGCAGAACAATGTCCCTGGAAGCTATAAAAGTATCAAATCCTCTTACCCTAAAAGGACCGTCTTTAATCTCCATATGACACTTGTTCAACCCTTCCCAATCATTGTGTCGACACCATTTTTGAGATAAATGTGAAACGAGAGAACTTAACAAGTGAAGATCACATTTCCACTCTACATATATGTCAGCCTTGTTAACAAATGGGTACAATTTGTAAACCGGTATTCGCCCTTTCTCCCACTAAATTTAAGTACCAAACATGACACCACACGATGTTTCTAACGGCTCTAAAACGTCCTGTTACATCAGAGTTGGACAGGAGGTATTGTGTTGACCGGTTCCGCCAGGCTAAGCCGGTGTTTAACAGGTATTTCCATGAAAAAGAGCGAACATGGCCTCCCGTGGTGCGCACACATCAGTACATGCCCGGGTACATTTACAGTCGTGTGCCGTTTGTTAGTCAATAAAGCAGACACACAATCCCTCTTCTTTCGGGTTACAAATCATCGCAAATTCGTGTGACTAATTTCTGTTCTCCTCTATCATGTTATAGAACCCCATACGCTGTGCAGGTGTAACTGAACCGATATACTCTGCTGCAAAGATGTAATGGTTAAAAATCATAACTTTAGAACAATATGGGAATGCCTAAGAATCACTATACATCACCAAAAGTACACGTACGAGTAACAGACGTTTTATATGTACTAAACCATAAGTCTATTCCATAAAGGTTCTTGTGCAGGTAATATTGTAGCAGCAAACGCCATGTTTTTCATAGTCCCATGCATGTGTTCACGCACTACATTACATTGTTCTGGACATGGCAAAAATACAGCAAAAGTACCAGAAAGGAACCAACCCGACGACAGTAGGCTCTCGAGATTTGATTGATGCAAAGTTTGGCCAATGTGTAGGTTTTATCGTCGTATTTTATCTATAATTATGTATATTACATGTCATTAGCCGGCCTTTATGACCACAAAACAAAAACAACTCCACCACATGTAGGGAGTGGTGCAGGCTACGTGAGGGGACAGGTAGCACGGGCAGACATGTCTTCATCGTAACCAGTTCAAAAACATGGCAATCGTATGGAATTTTAAGTCTCCACAAAGCCCTTTTGCGGCCTGGAAAACTGTACCAATTGGTCACCAGAAAGGTAGTATGGTATAGCAGAAGTTTAGCCGACTATGGGAGCTCACTCTGCCTTATGGTTGGCAAATCATTCAAGGTTTTTGGCAAAGTTCTACAGTTTCTCAGCCCGCAGAGGAGTCTGGTGAAGACGAGTGAATCTAGTGGCGAGCTTTTCGTATTTTCATCTTTGAGTTTGAGCGACTTGTCCGTAAGATAAAGAAGAAAAAACACACCTGCCTTCTGTCCAGAATGTACCTGTGTATGTGTAGATATGGCCAGTCAGAAGTACATAGGTCGGTTCGGGTATTATATGATGTAGAGTATGTAGTGTTGGACGAAAATCCTTACAAAAGTTAGTTTTTAGACATATATCTACACATTCAGAGACTGAATTTGTTGCTTCTTTCATCTGGGAACCTTGAATATCACTAAGAAATCAAAGGAAACAACGAGAAATGTTAAAGAAATGTACAGTGTAAAAATTGCACTTACTTACATGTAATATAACAAACTCAGTATGGGACCTTACTATGGCAAACTACCTGTTTAGTCTCACACTCAAATATTTCTGAAAACCACCTTTTCTGTTACTTTCTAAAGTCACATTTTAAGAGAAGCAAGAACACCTGTGTACGTACACAACAAAACACAACTGCCTCTGAAGAATAAAACACTGAATGTCGCACACCACACACCATCTATCTATATTCCACGAAAAGCGCCACACCTGTTGGTGTACCATGTTCTTGGCTGTGCGTTTTCGAGAAAAGTTCGTGAGAAAAAAACTCCATGTTGGTAAATTTACAATTCACTGGAAACACCTGCCACACATGTCATATGATACATATGTCATTTGATACCGTCCTATTTTACAACAGGCATACACGTACATTCAATCTTAGCTGATTTTTATCCAATGGTTTTGACAAAGATGCAGTTTGAAAATGTCTAACTCACCGATTCTACATAAAATAGCGGAGAAAAGCCAGATAAAAGCAGGTGTTTCAGTTCTGTATTTTCTAGTTTTCAACTCCCATTTCTTGTGTGTAACAATGTGCACAGATGTACAAATGAGCGAAAATTTTGCTCTTCGGAAAAAAATATGGAATGAAAAAAGAATGTGAATATCATAACCGACCGTTTATCATGTTATACCAAGGACATTATATAATGCCCTTCGTTACACCACCTGAGGTGGCAAAGGTGCATGTGTGTAGCCGGACTAACTGACAGGTTTTCCCGCCCACACGTCTTACGAAGGTAAACTAGCTGACAACCTGCCATATGCAGGCAGAGGTTGAAGGGAAGATCGTTACCTTCAAGTTCTGCCGCTTTCTGACAGCTTACCCTTCATGTCAGTAGAGGGGATTCATTCCTCAAGCTGACCGACATCTCGCACACGCTTAAACGACAACTATGCCAGATGTCTTACTGAGGGACGACTGTGTGTGTGAGATGTCGGTTAGCTTGAGGAATGGATCCCTCTACCATGTACTACTAGCCTACCCTTCATATCAGGAGGGACAGAGACACGTCTTTGTAACGAAATGCAGTTTTATAATGAGTTCAAGAGGTAGGCTGAAAGTGTGGCAACCAGAAGAAGGGAATGGTTTCCTATCCACCTCTGTTTAGAGAGGAATATCTCGCCACGTGGCACGGCCTCCCCAGAGTCTGTGAAGTTTTGGTCCCATCACAGTTCCCATAGTAATCCCCACCCCTCGCACAACCTGCACCTGTGCCTGGAATGTAGAAGAGATGGACAGACGGCTGAGATACACACAAACTCTGAGAGGAATAAGTTTTTACCGTTACACACCGTTATGTGATGATCAATTGTTTTCCAACTTCTAAACTAGTACTGTTTTAGTTTACGACCCTTAATTTTACAACTGGTAGGGCAAAATTCTCGTTGAAAATCTTCAGTACTGGTATAACTATCCAGGTATAATACAACTGAATTCCCACGATATATGCAAGCGTTTGTCTATGTTTTGTTTATCTGTTTCTTGGCTACCTGGTTTTCTGGTGAAATGTTCCTCGTCGGTAAGACGCTATAGTATAATATGTTAATCTCAGACTAAAGAGCAATGTGGAAACAACATTACATTAAACAAATTGAAACAACGTTAGTCAGCTGGTGTGTAACGCCGAGGGGCGGTTATACATACCTGTTATACAGATACAGATACAGAACATATACTGGTATACATCAACAGGTGACTACTATTAAAACAATGAAGCTCGCCTGTTGTTTAAAACGCTGCAAAACGTTTGTAAGGTAACGTTTAGTGCTTCACATATGATATTGTGGTGTGACAATGCTAAATTTCCCCGCAACAGTTTGGAATCCTGACATTGAGAAGTACAGTGGTAGATTTACCTCAGGTATGAACATCAGCGTTGAAAAGTGCTCGAGTGAATCAGCTGTACACAAGTAGGCTTTGCGTAATTATCATGGTTTCACTTGTATCTAGACAGTTGATCCAAACGTCACGTACGATTATTCTTACATTTCAAAAAGCCTAGTCAGACTGCAGCACGTATTCGCGATATGTTATATGATCTTTCATGATGTCCTCGACTACAAAGATCTAAACACGAGTTTGCTTCTTCCACATATAGGCTCCGACCATAATTAAAGTCCGTTCGTAAGTTGCCTGATGTGAAAATCGCACCGATAGGTTTGAGAAACGGTGCTAGGTCGTACATCAACTGTACAGTCACGAGTTGGCATCACAGGGTCTCCAGAAAATATCCAGCAGGTTTGAACTGTTTTCCGTTACGTTGAAAGAGCCAGTACTGTCGTTACAGCATACATACTGATAACAACACACCTGACGTTATGCCTTGGCTATATCCAAGATTATGCTAAGCTTCAAATTCGTACCATCGTAGAAAAGGATAATGATCATGAGGTGGCGGTAGCAACGGAAGTAACAAAACGTTACCAAGTTGCAAAGCTTTGACATGTTGGAAAAGGAGGCCTATTCGCTGCTCGCTTAATAAAAGTATACTAGTACTTATGTGTTTATTGCGTAGTTCTGATCTAATATCTTGTTGATGCTGTACGTAGCGGACTATTCGACTTCCGAGCACGTAACACAATCAGTCAGTCTCCGTCAGACTCCTCCGAGGTCTGACAAAAATCGTAATGTAGTTAAAAATTGGTCACACAGTTTCTCAGAGAAGTTAGCCCGCCAAAAATGGTCCGACTAGCCCCACTGACTGGCCAACTCCTCTGGCAACTTCAAAATCGCTCACGTAAGTTCATCTGGCCCACTAGTTCTACTACTTCCTCTTAACCGAATGATAGAGACCACGAATGTACTACTTTATTGTGGAGACTAACAACCTGTATGTCCCAGTTCTCCATGTTTGGTTTTATGGGGGAGGGGGGCTGTAACCGCTCTACCTGCACGTCCCTCCCCGTGCCCTACCCGGATAGACGGAGCTGTTGACCCAAACAGCGTGCCGAGCGGCCGTGTGTACGTTTCCGCCCGCGGCCCGGGCCCAGTTTGTGCGCCCTGTGCTTGTGTATTGCATAGTTTGACCGGGAGAAACCGCCTTGAAGTGGGCGGGGATGACTGGGGCGCTAGACCCCCGGGTATTTTGGTCAGAAAGACACTTAAAACTCGTCCAAGTGTGGAAAACTTTGCCTATAAACATTACATCTTTCAATTCACGGCTGCTAGTGGTTTGTTAGGTGATCACCATACTACACCACTATCCCAGACCTATACCATGGACTATAACAAAGAACTCCATGCCTACACTACACCTGATATTAACCAAAGCCATAAAATATGAGTAGCTCTCATACATTCGTTTGACCCATTATTATATTCATAAACCACGTGAATTTTTCTGGGCCTGTAAAATTGGGGCGACAAATCTGATGATTGAAAAATATATTGAGTCATAATGTAGTCAGAATAATAATGCGTATCTTTATATATATTTCTATGGAGTTTCAAACTGTTTTCAAATAATCTCCAAGCAGATCTTTCGAAGGGGGAAAGACAGTATCAAATTTGCCAGCCTCTATCCTTCGGTGGAGAAATGGATACTGTCTGGCAAATGGATACAGGCTGGCAAATTTGATATATTGTACTGTCTTTCCCCAACTAAAAGATCTGCTTGGAGATTATTTTTAAAATCTCATCATGCAAATGTGATATTATAGATAACGTTTGCAAACTATTGCCAGCAATGCACCAACAACTCGAACAGCGACTGTACGAAATGAGCGGCCGGAAATGTAGACACGAGAAAACGGAACATTTGTACAAACGTATGAAGGAATGTTACAAAACAAATGTCTCCTCCCACCTGAACATACCATTCCTGCTTGTGATACACCTGCCCACTTTGACTTACACTCATACTCTAAATAAATGAATCACTATTCCCTATGTACAGCGCCGCTTTCATAACGCTACCGACACAACATCATCAGATAGCGCTGTTTATTAGCATATTACTGTGTTCTGTGACCATACTATAGTGCTGTAGGTTGCAGGCAGCTATAAAAAGCGTGATATGGAAAATAACTGCCTTGATGAATAGAAATAATATCAATGGGTGGAGTACCTGAAGCCATATAAAGATGAACGACAATAGTGATACATGTGTACCAACATAATGCATCGAAAACGCTAAATTCTCTGCAGAAATTACGAAAAATATTCTTTATACAAAATTATAGTTTTACAGCCTAAATTGGGTGTATAGGTTAGTATGGTACATATGTAGTATGATAAACTTGATGTAGTTCAGAAGTCCTTTGTCGTACTATGGAATGGAGTAATGCGTTTTACAACTAGTTTTATGAGTTAAAAGTGGGTATTTCTTTTACAAATTATGACAAAACCACATACTGATTCTTCGAACTTTCAACCACAAACGCTGACTGAAAAACTGCTATGGTGAATTGACACTTGCTCCGAAATCAAAACGAGCTGAATTTGTAACATTTTCAATTTCTATATAATTTACAAACGAAATTTTGTTTTGCACCCTTTCCTCAGTCAATTTTCACACATGATTTTTATTACTATTGATCCCCCAGTAATGCATATCTAACATCAGACAGTTCAATCTTCTTACTTGATTAAAAATCTAACCATGAAAGACGTCAAGTGAGGTCTATTTTAGAATGTCTATGTGATTCTATCTACCCTTCAAACAAATGCTTGTTATTTGAATGCTGCTAGTTTTATGACCGTCAGAAAATATGTGTTGAAGAGAAAAACTAGGTCATTAGCAGTTGATGAACTTCCGTAGTTGGGAATTGCGACAAAATCGTGTAAACGGTTGCTTTGAGTGATCTTGTGGATCACGTGTATCTAGGCTAAGTCTTAAAAATATCTATTGAAAAGGAAAGAAAGAAACTAGGCCATCAGCTGATGAGTTTCTATAGTAAGAAATTCGACAAAACGAGTATTTGAGTGATGGTGTGAATTACGTGTATCTACATGTACGAAGAGCTTTAATTTGTTCTATCAGAAATCATTTCACAGAAACCGCATGGGACCGTGCTGTAAAAAGAGTAGTTTCAGCAGGAATTTGACGGGAAAACTTACCGGTTCCACAGCGCCCTGGTGGGTGCTACTGGTTCTCACGTTCTCATGTTTTCGTCAAACGGAAACCACATCACGTATGTGCTAGCTTTCGTGCACATTGTCCTCTTAATATGCGCAAAATTATACAGAAAATTAAAGCTGTATCACCTGTTTCGACTCAGGGCCAAAACTGTGTCAAAGAGGAAAACAGAAAGCTTGGAAAAATGAGAAATTGTTCGTAATATATAATTATATTAAACTTTATCCGATAGGCTGTACATAGAGTAGAACTCTGCCACCATATGTGGTACCATACTTATGGAGAGTGTGCTCTTTATATTCCAACTTGTGGTCCGAACTGGGTGAAACTCTGAAAGAGGAAACGTAAGGGCACTGTACTTTTAAAAGGGAACGATAATTAGGGGTAGTATCTAGATTTTTCTACCATGTACTCCCACTATATGTGCTACATTACTGCTTGTGAAGACGTGTGTTCTAACTCTAGTTTTGTCTGTCTGTTGTGAACAGGTGCGTCCTTTGCTGTGGAGGATGAGAACAAGAGAACGCGCACAGCCTACACTCGGGGCCAGCTACTGGAACTGGAGAAGGAGTTTCACTTCAACAAGTACATTTCCCGGCCGCGCAGGATAGAGCTGGCCGCCATGCTCAACCTCACCGAGAGACACATCAAAATCTGGTTCCAGAACCGCCGCATGAAGTGGAAAAAGGAGCAGGCG
>NW_017803824.1:3256168-3257203 GCF_001625305.1 Branchiostoma belcheri | reverse complement strand
AGAATATCCGCGATTGCAACAGGAATTCGTTCCTTCTCAGTAGGTATAATGTACCTTAACTTCTTTATTTTATATAACATAGCCAAAATCTCCTCTTCTGTCACTGTTTCCCATTTGTTTCGTGTAGTCTATTTATGACCGTTATATTTTATCTGGGTGGCTTTTGGGGAGCGGAAGCGGCACAGACCGCAAGACTGCAGGGGGAGTCAGCCTAATTGTCCAGAAGAACAAGTCCGTGTAACAAACATGATTACATCTACACATGGCCGAGTTCAGGGTATTTTCCGTGGAGGTAGTAGTTGTTTTAACACGTTTTCTTGTGTCTTGGTCTTAGCATAGCTGGTTCAGATACCGCATATATTTAGCGTGATTGTACCTTTTCCCTACATTTTGCATATTCAGTCTTAGTATTAGGTTTGTCTCAGTTCTTTAGTTCTCTCGTATGGCCAAATAAATACACGTGTAGTGAAATACTATTACCGGCCAAATCTTTTGGACAGTCATTCACGCTATCCTAGCGTATATCAACTACTTGTTTGGTCCGGACAGAGTCTTGGGTAGACGGCAACTTGTAACAGTAAACTGCAGCACCTGAGTCAGCGACTGAACCTCAACATGCGGCACTCTGTCGACCACCTGTTTAGTTGATACACAAGGCGGACTGCAGAGCGGATTGTACCTGACGACGATGGACAGAAAAGAACTAGAATGCCATCTTCTCTCCACACGTTTGCAGGTTCAGCACACAACTTCTCTGCTCCAGTATTTGTCCGCTACACACTTGTACATGTGCAGGTAAACACGGCATGTCATGTACTTCCGATTTTCCGCAGAATTTCGTTAAATCGAGCACACACTACATTACTTTACGTTTTGGAGTTATTTTTCCAAGATTCGTTTAAAATCATGTGCAATATAGAGTAATTTGTGTTTTGCTTTGATGCTGAACCACGTTTCCAAAGAAATCATAGTGATCGGTACTGAAGTAATTGTCAAAACCTGGTTAAAACCTCGTTAAAACTTGTACGAACTGGA
>NW_017803824.1:3252817-3256148 GCF_001625305.1 Branchiostoma belcheri | reverse complement strand
GGGCACCGCGGCGGGGGGCGGCGAGTCGACGGGAACGAGCGGCACCGACCCCGAGACTTCACCGGTCAGGGAGCCGGTCTCGACGCCGCCCTCCTCCACGTCTTTACCGGTGTCTCCACCTGTGAACTCAGGTGCGGCGCAGGGGACCTCCGCACCTTCCCACACGGGCGGCGTTCCCGTAGTCCCGCCCGTGCACCAAACACTGCCTCATAGCGTTACCGGAACGACGGAGTCCTCACTCCAACGGGAAAACCTCTCACAGAGCCTTGCCTTTTCACGCTCGTGATTCCTGCAATAGATACGTCAACAACGGCTCTCCGGTCAATAGGACTAATTTGTAAGGCATTCTTGTGGGATTTCTCCGAATCAAAGGCATCATCGCAGGTGGTTCTTGATTAGAAAAAACACCAGAAGAAAGAACATGAAATCTATACCACAGATAAACCGATATTTGCAAGATAATCGTTCTAGTCTGTCGACTCACAAAGCAGCTATGTAGTATCAGGGGGAATGAAACAATCGTTTAGCGACGTTTTGCATAACCAAGACACAAGTGTCCTGGAGGAATACTTCCAAGTGTCGGCCGGGTCCCGCCAAAGGGCTCGCCCGATTTCCATAATGAAAGAGGTACAAATTAGCAAGAATCATTAGACTGAGGGGCGGGCGGGGCGCGTGGTCAAGTTGGGGGCACGGGGTTACCGGCCATTCTCATGGAAAACTGCGGGTCGGCGGTGCCTTTCCTATGCATGTCCGCCCCGTTTGAAGTGTCGGACGGGCCCGCCGGAAAAGACGGGCACGGCGGCGGCGGCTTGAAAGCGACTCGCGCGCCGTAATTAAAACGATGTACAAGATCGGAGACACACGATAAAGAGCTCGGTACATCCCTAGGGTAAGCAAGGCGTTAGCATTGTGCCTTCTGCATATTGGGAAAAGCCGACAATGGAGGCCGGCGGCTCCTTTGGTACCAGTGATAGAGCAAAGAAACCCTACGGTAGATTTTTTCAGTGTGAAGGAAACTCCGACTACGTGCGAACAGGATAAGGTGTGAACGAAACCCCCCAGACAAAGCTATTGTTTCCCACCATTCATCAAACCAGACATGTGACAAATCCGTGCCAATTTGTTCGTTAGGAAGCCAAGAAAAAAACTGATGCGTTACAGCATACTAGTACAGGGAAACGTGTGAGTTAACCAATGTAAGTTTTTGAACGCGTCCGTTATGCATGATAACGGATATAACGGATTTTCTGGTGACGTTTGTATTGGGTCCGTTGCCCTTGAAACGCCGGAGCCTGGCGTAATAATTAGTGTGAAATCTGTACAAATTAGTCCAGCGTTTATGCTCCCTAGGTTTTTATCAGTGACCTGGAAGCTCGAAGGTATTTGTCAACCGGTTGTTGTGGGCTTCGTAGCGACGGGGTCCTCATCTTGTAACCCCCGTAAAGATCAAATATTGAAGCCAAACTCGGTACAGTTTAGCGCCACGATGTTTACAAGAACACCTATGTTAGAGGTTCTGAATCCAATACTATGGCGAAAGTGGTAAAATTAGAAGACATACGTCTCCTGATTCTGAAATGAAATGTTAGCGACAGACGATTAGTATGAGTGATTTGCGTGGCTTCACGACGTGGGTCGTTGGTTTGACAGATCTGAGTGGTTTGGCTTAAATGAGTGTTATCAATTTGCACTCTGAATTGTTGACAAGATTTACCGTAGTCAAGGGAAACGGGTACAATAATGAGAGAAAGCGGGACAGAAAAATCCTGGCCGTTTCCGAAGAAAAATTCGACTTCAAACAGTCCGGATTAGGCCGGTACTAAGCGTGGGTTTCAGTTGTCCTGTTCTAAACTAGCGGTGTTTTCTCTGTTGGCTGTGACAAACAGAAGACTTTCCTTCTGTACCTGACTACCCAGGGAATATGCTACAAACTCAGAGGAACGAAAGAGTTGACAAACGGTACGTATTTCTGTTAGAATGCATACATATCCGGACCGACCTTCTCTGTACGCTAGATACATGTAAGATACATGGTACAAAAGTCCGCTCGAAAATCTGAAAATGTACGTTGTACGTTGAGCGACTTAAATGTTGTACAGTTGAAATGTGATACCTGAAACAATGTGCACTGCAAGAAGTGCATAGTGCATGTTTCGAAGAAAATGTATTTCGATGAGTACGAATGAATCCGTTCGGACTTCAATTCATTCGAAAGGAAGTCTTGATATTTTGTTGTCATTTTAGCGGCAAACAAAACTGAAATACTTGGATTCAAGTGACATGTCGACAGCAACATTTTGACTATCCAATGTAAAAAGCAGTGAGATATTTTTGTCTTACCAGAAAACGGGGTCTGCCGTTCGCAAGTATACAAAAACGTCGCATCGAAACGTCGCCGAACGATTGCCCGAGCTATCTAGTTTCTACCCCCTTGAAAGGACCAAATTAAAGCAATAATCTAACACTCAGGAATATCACAGGAGATATATTTCACATATCCATCTCAATAGTAATTGGAAACCATGCTGATTTATAGACCCGTATTTTATAGACCGCCATCTGGACTGACGACTGTGGAAAAGGTAACAGAACGTAGGGCTAGACTAGAGCAGAGGCTGCTATATGGACGCAGCAAACGTGTCTTTGTATAGAAAACGATTTTAGAGTGTAAAATCTATTAGTATATTCTAGATTCTACTTCTGATTATTTATGGTAAGACGAAAATCAAAGTTTTAATGTTAAGATTGTAACAACGTTTGTTGAAATATAGAATCAGTTCATTGTTAGGCTATGAAATTGCAAAGGTATAATTCGCTATGTTGGTGCTTGTTACGATATCACATCTACCTTTGCTCTATCTGAGAACATAGATCTCCAGTGCCTGTTGTTTAAGTGTATTAGAAGGTATGATAGACGAAAATGTGTTATACAGACATTAAAAACGTTACTTTCCCGTTTTAGGTTCGGCGTGTTCATTCTATAGTATGTAAGCGTGGAGTTGTATGAAAGAAATTCCTCGTTTTGCAACGAAATAAGATAAATGCTACTAGTACGCGCTTTCTGTTTTCTAAAATTCAGCTGTTTTGCCGTAATGATTGGAAACGAATAAGTGAACTGCTGACACTTTCGACATTACCAGTACAAGACGCTGTTTGAAACAACACCAATGATTTCCATTTGTCAGATTGTGATGTGGTTTTGAGTTCATTCCGAAAGACGATATGTCACATACAATACGCAGAAAAGTACGGTTCTTTTCTACGATACAGCGTATGGCGACCATGTCTAGTGTATCTAGCTAGACGATGCAGGACAAAAGCACCTTGAAAC
>NW_017803824.1:3216462-3252797 GCF_001625305.1 Branchiostoma belcheri | reverse complement strand
CTTGGGTAGACGGCAACTTGTAACAGTAAACTGCAGCACCTGAGTCAGCGACTGAACCTCAACATGCGGCACTCTGTCGACCACCTGTTTAGTTGATACACAAGGCGGACTGCAGAGCGGATTGTACCTGACGACGATGGACAGAAAAGAACTAGAATGCCATCTTCTCTCCACACGTTTGCAGGTTCAGCACACAACTTCTCTGCTCCAGTATTTGTCCGCTACACACTTGTACATGTGCAGGTAAACACGGCATGTCATGTACTTCCGATTTTCCGCAGAATTTCGTTAAATCGAGCACACACTACATTACTTTACGTTTTGGAGTTATTTTTCCAAGATTCGTTTAAAATCATGTGCAATATAGAGTAATTTGTGTTTTGCTTTGATGCTGAACCACGTTTCCAAAGAAATCATAGTGATCGGTACTGAAGTAATTGTCAAAACCTGGTTAAAACCTCGTTAAAACTTGTACGAACTGGATGCAAGTAACAGAATAACAAGCTAAATTACACATGTTGCTTCCCTTGATTTCACAGGTGAGTGACGGTTGCAAATAATTTAAAGAAACCCCAGAAATGATTCGGATAATTTACGTTAGATGAAATCATTGAGAACACGCCAGGTACTGTATCATGTCTGAGAATATATAGGAATATAACATCGTACGCGTGTACGTTTTCTGGCAGTTTTACCAGCTAGGATATAATTGTCATAAATGTGGCAGTTACGAAAAATATCCAGGGAGTTTCAGTGCATCCGCTCAACTATAATGTTTTGGAGCAGGCAAAGGACACCTTTCCAGTGATGGGACCAAGAGTTAGTGTTTTTCGTTCGAATGTTCATGTAATCCTTGAATGTGACGCGGTTCAACAACTTATTCATTGTTATCTGGTAGGACTAGTGTTACAATGTATGTATGTTGAGAGAGGAAATAGCCAGCATTGTCATTGTCGTAAATCTGTTCCCTTCTAGGCACTAGCTAGACCACGTAATTCATATTTGCTACGTAATGTATAGGTACTGATATTCTGATGTTCACGTGAAATACAGTATGTTGTTGAAGAATTTCGTTCAGAAAAGGCGTGTGTAACTGCTACCTCCGCTGACTGTCTGTAACCTGTGCCCTGCCACCCGACCTGTCCTAGCCGTGCGACGCAGGGGACCTCACAGCGATAACCACAACAAACAAACCATTGAGAACCGGCGTCCGGCGATGATAAATCTTTATTCCATCAAATGGCAGAAGAAAGGGGGAGAAAGAACGCTGCTAAGTGTACAAAGACTCGGTGTGACTACGGGGCAGGGGTGGTACACAGTACGTTGTCGTGTTCGGAAGTGTGGACGCTTGTTTCTACGGGCTATATCTGTACAGTACACGTCACAGTTCCAACCGAAACAACAACTGGCTTCTCCCTAAACCTACATACACTACAGGTATGATACGTGTCAAACGACTACACTACCACATGCTGAATAAAGAACAAAAAGATACATAATAATATATAATATAAAGTGAACGGATAAAATCTCCTTAATCATAGTTTGAAATTACACTTTAAGGTGAAAATATATACTCCAATATGCATAGCAAGAAAGGACTTCATCTCATCATCCAATAATTATTCTCTCAACAATACATACATAATGAGGTTCTCTGGATGTCAGCTCGCGAAAAGAGTCGGTCTCGGTGCAAAACTATCCTTACAAGAGACAAACGGTAAGTACAAAGGAGCTGGTGTAAACATAGCACTCGATTCGTCGCGATGGTCTTACAGTACCTCCTAGCTACAAGCCGCTCGGTGCTTGATTGTACGAAGATATGATCGACAGCACTTCTACTAGCCACAAAATCTCGCCTAAACTATCTTTGGTTTGACCAAAGTAAACCGTACATTGCACCACATCTGGGCCCGGTTTCAAACACACGAAAATATAAAGGATACGAGAACAGGTAACGTTATACAAAACGTAGCCAGTGTGCACGCTTGCCATTGCACGCCGTCGAGACGAAGATGCTACCACTGAAGAAAGGTTTTCTGTCTAACATTTCTAGGACTACGTTCGTGTCTTCCCCAAAACTCGGAGCTTCGTCAAAGCCAGAAGTTCGTAGAAGTTGAAAAGAAAAGTATCATTGCGTCGCCAACCTTGTCTGTTTTACTGATTTGTCAAAATAGATGGGTAAAATGATTGTGCTTGTTGGTTGTGACTTTAAACATGGAAAGTATAATAACAGTTAAAAGATTTCTCTATAGTCTAAACTTGTTAATGTGTCTTTTTCCTCACACAGGTGGAAGTATACTTTTTTGTCCAGAAGTGTGATCTTGTTTCTCCGTACAAAAGATAGCTCGAACTTCATGCGCTGACGATGCACAGACACACGGAGGACACAAACATGTTCGATTTGTCGGTAGTTTTTCTTTTCTCTCTCTCTTGTCCAGCTAGAGGGGAATGATAAGTCTCTTCCTCCTTCTGTCCACACAACAGCTCCCTTTGGTCCGTATCAACAGCGGTTTCTCTGGAACTGGAAGTGTCACGAGGAAGGAACGCACGACGGCAACGTTACTGCATGCGTCATGGCGCTGGTCATGAGGGGGGATGAGGACGGGGGGAGAGGGGGGTTGCTGAGGGTGGAGGCCGCCACTCCGGTGGGGGGAAGGGTGAGTTGGTGGGGAGGGGGGCCTACCGTGAGCGCGGACACCTCTCCCATGACCCCCCCTCCGTCGTCGCTCCCGCCCTGCCCGCCGTGCTGAAGCTCCTTCCGTTTGGCCATCTTGCGCTGCTTGGCTCGCCTGTTCTGGAACCAGATCTTGACCTGGCGCTCCGACAGGCCCAGTTCGTTGGCCAGCTGAACCTTCCTCTTGATGGTGATGTACTTGTTGGAGTAGAACTCCTTCTCCAGCTCCAGGCGCTGATGGTCGGAATAAACCACACGGTACTTGTCCTTCGTCCTCGTCTTACCTGGAGAGGGACAAGCAGAAATATTAGTGATTTGTACATTTTAATGCCTTTCAGGTGATATCAAATCCATGAAATACACAAAGGAACATTGTTGAACTACTTGTAGAAGCTTAATGTATTTGCCCCTGTTAGTTGAAGTTGAAGGTGACATGCATAAATATTTGGAAACAAAGGCTAAGGATGGGGATTTGTTGTGCCATAATCTAAGTGATGTTAGTATAACCTAACCTAACTTGTACTGCTACTTCCCTTCAAGTCTCATGCCGAAAAACAATCAAACAAAAAAGGTTTTGCCTTGTTCACCATTGCATAGTTTTTCAATGGTGAGTTTGAGAAAAAGAACCACATAAGTTCCCGGATGTGTGCGAGCGCGAAGCATGCTGGGAGGTGAGGGGAAGGGATGGCGGGATGTGTGGACATGATGTGGATATTTCATCACAAGTATAACGTTTTAATAGGTAAAAATACTCGCCATCAGGGCCAAGAATCTCACATCTGCCGCCATCCTTTCTGCCCTGGGGCGGCATGCCTCGCACGGACAGCACTGGGGAGGGATAAACAGTCAGGTCAGAGGTCACAGCCAAGGCCACACATCGAACGTGCATGATGGGGACTTTCGTCGCACAAGAGAAGAGCATCATAGCATAAAACAGCATACAGAAATATTTTCCATTGCCCTTGCCAACAACTATCGGGTTCGGCCGTCGTAAGAACTGCTTTGGAAGCTATACAGACGTTTAAAGTTGCAGCAGTGTACATACGATTCTGTACTCTCGGAATTGAACATTTTCGTCTTTGCAAAAATTCGCATACCAATGCAAGTGTAGTTTATTTTTCACCCTACATCGGGAAGTGCAATGTACATGTATGCTCCATAAATTTACGAAGTTTTAGAAGAGTCCTGATGGAGTATTCAAGATAGACGCAAGAGAAGTAAGCAGGTTTCGTTAAGTGGGGATAGCTGGTTTTGCGCCCTACTGTTGGCTTTATCTTCTTCAGTTACGACCTGACAATACTTGGAGAATATTGCTGCCACTCAACCTTTGTGAAAGTAAACAATTCTAATTATCATGGCACTCCTTGTCGTTAGTTTAAAGACTACAGGGACCAGTGATTGACAGCGGGTATCCGTTACAGGTAGGGGCAGTAACAGGTGTACACAGTACAGCTGTGTGCATTACTGCAGGTGAATCCATGCTAGACAGGTGTTCAGGTGAACCAATAATTGACAGGTATGTACAGGTGAACCCATAATTGACAGGTATGTACAGGTGAAGCCATGCTTGACAGGTGCGTACAGGTGAACTGGCGTGACCCCTATTTTGGGTGTGGTGCCCTCACAGAAGGCTCGTTTCCGGCCAGAGACAGCCTCATGACGTAATGAGGATGGATGAAGAAGGATGCCCCCCTCCCCAGGCGGCTGTCACCAAATGTGGAAACAAATGTGCCGACCGCGTTTTCACCTGACAGAACCACCATTTTTCAAACATCACAGCCAGGTTTGTGACTAAATCTATTCAGATAACTTGTCAGCGGTAGTTTTCCTGCTAGCTTGAGGTCTATACCACCCACACGGTTGAACTGGAGTAAATAGTCCCAGTAATTACAGGTTTGTTGGACATCAGGAGACTATAAATCAACGGGGAAGGTTTCTTCTTCCGGTGGTAAAAATAGCCGCCGTGTGCTGCTTCCTACAGGTAATACTGCTTCACTGGGCGTGTGGACGTCTCTTCTACCGACTGTAGTAGTATCAACATGCAATATTATAATAGAGTCTGTACCGCGGCCCAAAAACAGTTACTCATGCAACTTTTTTTTTTTACCTGGATGTCTAATCTTTACCTAAGTATAGAGACTGTAGTTTCAGTTATTCGACCTGAAAGTTAGTTACTCTTCATACAAATAAATCGACTACAATACTGTTTGTATGAAATTACATGTACCAGTCTTTTCACACATTGGTACTAAGTGATAGAATGTCCTTGCTGGTACGTTAGTAGAGATTTGACAGTATGGTAATTCGACAGCGAAACGTACTTCAAATTCCTACACTTCAGTACCAACGCTACTGCTCTATGTTTACTTTTACATTGTAATCCCCCAAGGACCCCCCTCCCCTAGTGCCTGTCGTTTCCAGAACAGTCGGTAGAGGGAGCAGGTGCGCGTGGGGGTCGCAGTTTGTACACGACCAGACCGGGTTGTTTGCACTTGAGCCATAAACCAATCTTGTCGGAGTTATTTACGACATGGGCAAAAACTGACAAGGTACAATTTGTGTTATCAAGTTGTACGGGGTGGGGAACGATTCGGGTCAAAATGCAGCCGATTCAGATTACTTTCTGTCGCCCGTTCAGTAATAGTAATTATCTACATCAAAACCAAACGTTACCCTAAATGTATGATGAAGCTCCAAGACTAAAAGGCCAATGAGACGTTATGGATTAACGTACAGTTTGTTTGGGACTCATTTTCTCACAAAAACGGGAAAAGTGAACTATGGAAACACCCAGTGAAGCATTGCAATTAGTTATCCCTCTCTTCATCAAAACGTTCTAGATTTTTTTACAATTATGAAGCACCATATCGTCAAAAAAGTCACCGGCCTTATGAACCACCTTATGAACCAAATATTAATAATCATTGAGAAGAAATTCGATCTATTATATACTATTACAAGTGCCGCCGAAAAGTATGGGTGGCTCTAGTAGCGAATGTTTGTAATTACCGACTCTAGAATTGAGTACACTGAGAACGCTTCATGTGTGGGCTACTCAGAAGAACGTGCAAATACTTGTAGAACCGTAAACGTCAGGACGTGATCATATTTATCCCTTCTCTCAGATCTCTGGCGGGATTCCAGCCTATACGAGCGCGCAGGTCACAGAAGTGGGCGACAATCGGCAATAAAAATCGGCCGGAGGTCGCGCGGGGTAAAACCGCTCGGCCCCGGCGATGTTTCCCTCCGACGCAAAGTGGACAACTTCATTTATTTAAGTTCCTATTTGTGTAGAGCCTTGAACACTGATGATGAACCAAAGTGCTTTTCCGTGTACATTTCGTACAAAAGCAGACGTGGCTCTTCGGGCTAGTTTCTTTGCTTCGGTTTTTAATTAAAGTAAGGGCGAAATACAGTCAGTCAAAAGTGTTGCGAACTACTTTCCCCAGATGAATATATTCCTATCAATCTAACATTCGCTTTGAATTCCCTCCCTGTTCCTGTCTAGTCTGCCAATGAACTGACATTTTACTTACGTACATGTAAACATTTGGCTGCTACGGTTTCTGAGAACAGCCAGTCATAATCCTTGCGCACTACCTCCCATGATAAGCCTGTCGCTTATCAGTGTAACATTTGACTTGATCTATATTTTACCCGAACACCCCTTCCTGTCATTACATTAGGAAGCATTACTCCCTCAAAGCAGATGAGCTCACAGAAGCGGGCGGTACCTAGCCTCTACCAGGCACCGCGGATCGCTGGAAAAAGTAGTAGAAATTGGCCAAAATAAAGGGAACACTATACCAAGGGTACATTTTCCGTGGATCGAAAAATGTACCCTCTCTGGTCAGCCAACTCCCCTGCCCTGGTATAGTATTCCCTTTATTTGGGCCAATTTCTACTATGTTTCCAGCGATCCGCGGTGCCTGGTAGAGGCTAGGCGGCACCCGCTGAGTGAGATGGAAATTTATGTGCGCCATTTTCGCGGCGAACGGGAGCGGCATGTTGCTGGACAGTCGCCATATTGCGGCGTGAAATGGCCGCAGAGTGGACACCTGTTCTGTCCGTGTCCGGGGCCGGACAGAGGTGTAAAACAGTCGACGGGTAACGTGTAGCGGCTAACATGACAGACGGCTTCACACTGGTGTAAATCTGACTCCTGTCCGTCTGTTTAGACCACTGTCAGCAGTTCCAACGGTTTCAGTGGGGAACAACACTCCACTACACTCCTTTTGATTGGTGCAAAAATAGTAAGAATTGGCCAGAAAAAATAGTATGGATTAACTCAATGGTTATCTACAACTGAAGGACAAAGTAATCTTCAAGCAGATCTTTTGGTGGCTGAAAGACTGTGTCAAATTGGTCACTCAGGCAGTATCATTGACAGCGCAGTTTCCAATACGCCACCCGAAATTTGACTAGCGAAAAAAGATACTACATGTGCAGTACAAAAAAAGAAAGCCCTATAAAACGCATAAAAACCCGTCAAAAGTAAAACGAAATCTCAACCCCAGCTCGGAGAGCACAAGGGGACAACCACAACTTTTTGGTCTGACATCTTTACTACTGGTATTTAATTTTACCAGCAACCGGAGGAGCCCGGAAGAGACCAGTCCAAGCGACTGTCAAAACTGCAAAAAAAGAGCTCGTCTTTTCTAGTCCTACCTTCTCTATTCAAAGGAACTTTTTACGATAATCCCGGTTGTCCTCGCCGTTGTTAGAGCGGAGAGAGGACGGAGACAGTTCGGCTGTAAATCCGGCTCTACTTTAATCCCTCATGACGCGCGGAGTCATATCATATCGATTTTACAGCCGAGCGAAAAGAGTCGGTCTTTGTTTTCGGTGGCAAAACTGAAGGCCAAAAGGTGGATGTAAAATTGTCTAGCTGATGAAATCAGTAGCTTTACAGGATTTGATTAAAGTGGTTCGCGTTTCCGCTGATTTTTATCAGAACACGGTAGATAAAGCCCGACATTACGACTTTAATGTTCTATTTTGAGAAGCTGACGTCCCGTTTAGATCTCGGACCATTGTAACGTGTCTGTCATCTGTTCTTCAGGCACACGACTCAATTATGATATGATCTCATCAGATGCCCTCCCCACTAATGTTGTCACTTACAATACCGTGGCGCAGCGGGGGGAGGTTTAGAGCCGCTATTTTCCCGGTGTAACGTACGAGCTCACGTTCCCATTGTTTACATGACAATCCGTAATGTCCCGTGCTTGCTGCCCAGCTCTCTAACCCAACAATGCCGGGGTAGTAACGGGATTCGTCTCACTAGTTTGCGATGTCTTTTTGGTGGACGTAAATTGAATTTTCCTTTGTTGTTGCTGGCGACAGCAAATAAAAGAGGACAGTAAAACACGTCGGGATGAAGGCTGGCATCTGGACACCCTTGTACCGGCAACACGCACAGCAACATCAGCAGAAACACAAGTTATCATTATTTTCATCCCGACACGAGCCATGCGTTAGAGTCATACAATACATGTGTTCTGAACTTCTGTTCTTGTTTTTAACTTCGCAAAAATACACTGTTTATTCTGTGGGATACGGGGCGAAAATATTAATAAAGCAGTTTTGGTATTTCTCGTAAAAGTTTACACCCTCTTTACTTTAGTGTGAATCAAAATGGAACAAAAAATAAAAACAATCGGAATGAACCCTGTTCCCTGTCTAAAGCTTTGAGTCTGAGGTACAAAAAAACGGCTCCAAAAATGTCACAAAAACGCCTGGGAAAAGTAAAACACATTTTTCGTTCTAACAGTAACAGTCTGCTTCAGACTTGTAATTTCAGCCGATTTACCTATCGAAACGCATTTCAAGAAGCAATGTTTGGCCCAATGTTTCACCATAGCAGTGTTTTCCTTTCTCACAGAAAACTAGAATAATATTCAACAGAAAAGATATCCCGTTGGACAAAACCTTCCCCTGATAGACGAATGATGATTCACGGAGACAACATATGGTTAACCCGGTAACATGTGTGCGGATAATAGCCGGGGAGACACACATCGTGTATCATCCAGTCCGGAGTGTTGGCTGGCGTTTTGTTATGTTGATCTGACAAACGGACCTACAACAATCTCTATAGTTGTACCATCTCATTAGTTCTACCCTACATGTATTCTGTTGTAGCGAAGAACAGCAGTTTCTCTGCGTGCTTTGAACTTTCAAGTGAAAAAAAGGCACTAGAGACTTGCATATACATTTTCACATCGAACTACCCTCATTTGTACTAAACATGTTACAAATTTCAGTTGGCCATGATCTTAAGTACAAG
This sequence comes from Branchiostoma belcheri, assembly GCF_001625305.1. NCBI lineage: Eukaryota > Metazoa > Chordata > Leptocardii > Amphioxiformes > Branchiostomatidae > Branchiostoma > Branchiostoma belcheri. The sequence continues at coordinate 3,243,831 of NW_017803824.1, read as the reverse complement.
AAACGTACAGTACTTTGGGTGCGAACAAATATGTTTTCGTTGCGGGGATCATTTCGCAGGATGATTTCCGACCTTGGAACGTAGATACTAAGATAGGGATTTTACTCCTGTTATTCCACACGGTTTGCATGAAAGAAGGAATGGACGAGCACACAGTTGTCGAAGTCTTTGGCAGACCTCTTGGTTTCGAAAGAGGCAATCTGAACTCCTATGACTGGCCAAGTCCACACTGATACAAAAGTAGTTAAAGTACATAGTAGATCCTGAAAAATTCAGATAAAATTTCAGCCTATGTACAAGTGATACGAGACCATAAATAAGTAGACCATACATAGACTATGAGTGGACCCAATGACATTATATAGAGAATGACCTTGGTAAACCATACATAGACTTGACTACTTGAGTAGATAGAGCGGCCAGGCTTCATCTGATACTAGTACCTGTAAGGCTGAACAGGTGGAACACGGTAGGCTAAATTCTGTGCCAGGGCACCGTGGCCAGGACTAGAGATTTATGAACACTGCACCGTGGCAGACAGTTCTGATCTAAACACCCATAACCAACTTGCGTCACTCGGGAGTCCGTCACGATTTAATAGAAGTCGTCTGGTTTCGTAAAAGCTAGCTCAAACTTCAAAACGAGAAATTCGTAGCACCTTCATACTCTAGTCTAGTCAGATTCTACCCATTTTCCCCTGCCACCAAAAATAAATTCGTCCTTGACTTCAATGCGATCTATCACGCAGGTTAGAAAGTCCTTATACGAAAGAGTGGAGCGGAGAAGATGGATGTAGTTTGACAGTTTGTCCACACGGCCTCAGACACACGGCGGGCTCCCAGTCTGCTCAGAACAACCACAAAACAATAGTTTTGTCATCTATCTGACTCGGGTTTCTGTCCTGTCGGTCAGAAGCGGGAGAAAACTAACAGAAAGTGTAACAGGACTAAACAGACAGATGTAGTGTAGGAGTGGGTGTACAATCGCGACTGAGAGTGATCAACACAAATTCAGGGGAAATCTACGCACAGGTGGCACGATAGAAGCAACGTGTAAATATTCGCGTAAACTTCTACAACAAATTCGGTATACATGTTGAATATAACTTACATCATAAGTGTTATGTTATGCATAACAAGATCTTATGCGACCAGTAAAGAAAGTTTAGTGGAAAAATGTTTTTCTTAAAAATAAAACGTCAGTTTTTGTGTAGTGGGTCATTAAAATATTTGGAGAGGTTAAGAAAATCGTGGTTCAGTATCCGAAGTATCTTGGCAGGACATGGAACATGGTCAAAACGAGAAGCATGCATGTGAATCTAACAAAGCAAGAAGTTACTTTCCAATAAATGAACTAAAACTCTGACTTTGAGGGTCGTTTCAGCACACAAGTTTTACTCAAGCTATAGGTTTTAACGAGCGTCGCGTATCTTGTGGCAGTTCCGTCGCTTCTCACCTAGTATTCACGTACTATGATAGTATCTACCCCAATGTGTGTGTGATCGTATGCTTTTCCATCAAATTTAGAGTAGAGGATCATACTACATTGTACAAGTATATGTTTTGATGTACAGAAATCGTGAAAAGACGGAGCACAACATGCTGCACACACACCAGAGCACCAGGCCGCGTCACTTCTCAGACTTCCATACGAGATTGACAATTTTATGGAGGGTTTCAGACATTTTTACAGACCCAATCCTCTCCATATCGTCTCATTTGCCGATATTTTGGGTGAAGACTGTGAGATACAGGCCTGACAGGGCATAGTTTAAGGCCCTATCTGCGACTAAGCGCATCAAATTGGACAAATTAGGCGAAATAAATCGAATTATGGCGATATGGCAGGAGAAGGGTCGAGGTTCGATGTGTCGTCTGATTTGTGGTTTCACGGAAACGAAAAGATAAAAACAAAGAAATTGCAACTTTTTATATGTAGATGGCACGAAAATAACAAATAAATCGTTACCATTTGTAGCGTAACATATACGAGGACTCGATCAAAAACATTTCGTAGCTGAAGTCACATTATGTACAAGATGGGCTTACGCTTGTATTTTCTGGTTTCAAAAGCAGCGAATGGCTTCCCGAATTGTTCTAAACAAGCTCATCGACAGCTTCACGATATCACCAACATCTGTTTGAAACTTTCTGTTTAGAGATTATCTTAGCGGCCAGGCTTCTGTGTTTGGGATCAAATGAACAGAAACGGAACTGCATGACAGTTGGACAAATTGGTCGGAGTTTGGGGCACATCTTGTGTGGTCGTGTTGCAGCGCGGTTTGTGCGAGGTAACAACGTCAGTGTGGTCTGCTACAGACACCGATTGTCCAGACCATTTACTTTCCTTTCTGGAACAAATAACAGACTTTATCCCGCACCGCGCGGGTTTGATCTGACTCCGGACTCTCTCCCCCTCCTGTATGTTTCCGGGAACTGCCGTGGTTTCGGAGAATAGCGAGGGAAGAAAACTGGCGCAACTCTTTTCACGAGCGTCTCCGTTCTGCAGAAATTTATTACGGCGAGAGCGGCGTGCAGGTTTGTTGTGGTCGAGGCCCGAGAAATGCCCCGCGGTTGGTGACATAAATCCTCGGCGCCACGCCGACGCCTTACCGCCCATCAAGACTTCTTTGTCCGGAAGCCAATCGGGCTAAATTTGGCTGCTCGTTTTTCTCTTTTTCCCAGGGATTGTAATAAACTTCTTTTCTTGTTTCATTCCCACCCGCTCCCTCCCAGACCCGCCGTCGGCATGTTTTGATGCTGTTTGGGAGATTGTTTACCGCGATGTTTACTTGCTCGATTTGCGTTCCACAGTAGATCTTGGTTTTCAAACATGGAGAGGTCCCTTTGACGCACCGTGTCCAAATAACCAGAGCTGGCTCAGCGCTGATAGGGCGCATTGTGGCGGCGTGTAACGACACAGGTAGACACGACCACCGCAAACACCAATAACAACTCTACAAATATTAGGCTGTTTTCGCAGTACAAATAAATTGGCTACACCTCTCGGTGATAGTCACTGTCACCGACGGGCTATCTACGGCTTCCCGCCGTCGGAAGGATTAAAGGAACCGCGAGGGGTCCATGCTTTGTCTTTCTAATGCAAAATGTATGTTTTTCTTGTAATTGGGTGCAATACTACCGAATCCGGCCAAATTTGCAAGTGACGAAAGGAATTTCTTGGCTAGTGCAGGCAAAGTGGTTTTATAGAGACAGACAGACGACCTGAGAGGAGAAACAGCGGAGAAAACAACAAGACTGAGACACTAGAGCAAGGTGGAAGCCTGGTACTGAGGAATTCCCATTAGCAGTCTGTCAGCGACCCCCAGACAAAAAATGGTTCATAGTTGACTGTGAATTCTGAGCTCGGGCTCCCCGTCAGTGTAGACAACTCGTGGGCCTGGGGGACTTGTCGGCATGAGCCACAGAAAAGTCGCCCCTCCTCGCTTGGACGCGCACGAAAAAGACATGAATGGGTCTCAGTTTCCAACAGCCCATTGACATGTATGTCGTGCGGAGATACAAGGGACGGGACGTGTACCAACATGGCGGGAGACAAAAGGCGACGAATTAGCCCGGTTGATAGAAGAGGTGCAATTGCTGTGGTGGCACGCCTCCTCCTGACAAAATACGTACAAGCGGGACGCCACAAGTAATGATACTCACATGGACACACACTCACACACACACTCACACACACACTGCCTTACATTCATATAACAGTTACTTGTATACCGTAGCCGTCATCATGCTTATACAGTAATAACTACAAACATACACTTTTCTGTCTAAGATTTAGAATAAGAACATTTATGACAACAAGGTCCTTTCTTTTCATGTAAAGAGAAGGTTACTTTTTCCTGACTGAAATTCGCCAGACCGCTTGAAATTAAATGTTTATGTTCATTCGAAAATAAAAATGTTTATGAATATTTGATAACGCCATTCCATTTCCGGAAAGTGACCTACTATAGAAAATAAATGGAAGACCAGTAGAAGGTAGGCGTTACTCAATCATTATCACTGGAATTTTAACAACTCGAGTGAAAAATGGTCAACAGAAACACTTTATAGCTTCTGTTGTGCCTTTGCCGAACATAAAATGGCTTCCGTGTGTTACTTTGATTTCAAGGTTGCCGCATGTTTTTGTGAAGTATGTCCAGATTGTTGTTAGAGATTGGTACATGTCAAATGTACATATAACATAACTGACTGTTTTATATTGTTGTCAGTGTAATTGTGATGGCATGGTTTCCCTACAGAGCTATAGTAGGAGTACACGATGTCCGTGTGTGTAGGTGCCCTAAACTGACGACAAGGGGTCCCAAAATTGCCCGCCATTCCTGCCCAAATAGCTCGAAATGATATCATAAAAGCCTCAATTCGTGTATCATCAGTAAGGTGTGTGTTAGAAGGCGGAGTGGCCTTACCTGGGGGAGGACTTGTGGAGTAGTTGCTTTTCCTCATCCAGTCGTACGGATTTCTGCTGTGCTGCGGTCTCTGGCTGTTGGTGGAGTTGGTCGTCACTCCCGACACGGCGGGGCTGTTGGCCTGGATGGCACCGACGGGGACAGGGTAGTCCATCCCGGGGAAGGCTGTACAGGACCCGGTCGGGCCGGCGGTCAGCCCGGTCCCCGCCGAGCAGTTGTACCCGCGACCGTCCCATTCCTCGGGCCTCTGTCCGGGCCCGTGCGAGCCGAAGGCGGCGGCGGACTGCCACGCGGCGGCGGCGGCCGTCTGCTGCAGGTTCTCGCCGGCGGCGTTGACGGCAGGCGGGACCTGGTACTGTCCGTACTCCGCGGGGTAGGCGGCAGGGTGCGCCGTGGCGTAGTTGTACGGGTTCAAGTTGTAGCTGCCCTGGGAGGGGTGACGGTACATGGCGGAGGGAGACCTGTCCGACACAACATGACACAAATACATCGTTACCAACTCGCGGGCCTCTTGCGGGCGGGCTGCTGACGGCACAGGCACGGCGAACACCCGGCGTCTCAACTCGGCTGTCAGTCTCGTCTCTAACGAGCTCGCCGTGACAAACCAGTGGCACAATCGGAAGACACAATATGACTTCCCTTTGACATGATTGACGGCTGTTTACCCGTGGTATTTGAAATTCAACACCGTGACGTGACGTCACAAGATGGAACCAAAATTGAAAAATGTGCCCATGCCTCCGATAATGAGTGTTTTATAGTTTTCTCCGGGAGACTTTCCCGTTGGAGACCAGCTCTTTGTACGGCCGGATCTCGCACCTACCTCACAATCTACACGGGGGAAATACCGAAATATGACGACTTAATGGCATTATTTTGTTTCTGACTCAACGGTAAACAAGAAAACTTTGTTCTCGTGGGAGGCGAAGTGCACAACAACGACACAACAACAGCTGGCCTCAGCACGGAAAATCGTAAAAATACCTCCGTTTTTTCCTCCCCACCCTTGGAAAAAAACACGTCTCCACGCCGCATATGGCGGGTTACAGTTCTACATACCTCCCAGAAAAATGCCGGCCTTTCCAGTGTTTACAAAATGACCTTTTAAGTGTAGAACATGCAGGACTTTTGTTCGTGCGCGGGAAAGACCTGCACATAGGGAACCATTCTCCCCCCTGTACTGAGAGACCCTGCGTGTTTACGTTACCCTGGACAACTCATTGAACGTCGCAGCAAGACTACAGCAGATTTGGTAGCCAACAACCGGGCCTTTTACAGCCAGGCTTGGAGAGGTTTTTACAGCATTATTTTACAGCCCTCCTCCATGAGGAAGAAAAAAATCGGCGCGTGGCACGCCGTAAAACCGTCGGGACGTTACCTCAGTGCAGGGCGCTCCCTGGTCCACGGTCGGGCGGCAACTCCTCAGGCCTCCGGGCGGGTACTCCGTCCTGTCGCGGCGGCAAAGTCCTGTCCTTCCCGCGTCGCGGTACCGCAGCGAATCCTCTCCAAGCGTCTGCAATGTTTACCAAGGCAAGGCATAAGTTTATTAAGTCTACCTTTACGACCTGAAACGATTCGGTTTATGCGATAGGCCGGGCCGGTCACCTAACTGCATTGTGTGGCTGGCCACTCTTATCGATATGTGCCGGCGGCTTGGTGGATACACTGAAGTCACGCCGCGGGAATTATGTATTTTCCTTATTAACATCAAATTAAGTAGAGAAAAGTGCGGTGACCTCTACCTGCCAGAGCACTTCGCGACCCTACATTTGTCAGGGGACGGGACATGAATGTCAATACTTTGTCTGAAGGTATGTCTGAAAATTCCTGCAAGTTTTGGGGAGAAAACAATGGGTTTTTTGGGTTGTCGAGGCCAGCTACGATTAGCACTGACGTGAGAAAAGTTTGGCATTGTGGCGCGTCACTTTGAAGCCGGCCCGCCAGCCCCCCGGCGACCCCCTTCTTCAAAATAAATTTTCGCACCCCACATAGTTGAATTTCACAATGAAAAGGACTTTTCTCTTCATATGTACGGCTTCTGTTCCGAGGTGTGCCGCCGCCCTACAAAACTCCGCTGTTCTGTCAGTATGGGAAAACCGTGGCGGCGGGCGGATTACAACGTTCACAATGATTAATAAACATGTTTAGACGTTTTCCAGTAAACTCCTTTATTAGACTACAATATCAGTGACATCAAGCAACAGAAAAGACAACTTACAGCCGTCAATGTCTCTGAATTTCGGCGACGAGAGGCGGTTATTTACATGAAAATGTGGGCAAAGGACGCCGACAAATTTGTCCGCAATTGCAAGACAATGGCCGGGCGATTGGCATGAGAATGGGCTGTATGTTTTCTCTGTGTTTTTGACTTACCGAAAAGGCGATTTTCGTTGTCTCTTTGTTGTCTCTGATACTGACACCAGGATGGTACATAAGTTTAGAGATAAAGTGCAACTGCACATGTGATATGACTCACTAATGTCTGTGTAGGGCGGTACCGGATACCTGTGCCACACTGGTTCATAACGTCCACATATCAACATAAAATGGCCGGGAAAAACCGTCTTTTTTCAAGAGATTAAAACCTTATAGACTCATCTCCATGACATAGACCCCTCCTCTTGTCTCACTCGAGTATTACAGAAGGTAGTAGGAGATTAACAATCAATGTTTGAGCGAAATTTCGTTAATTTTCTTCCCTGAAATTCAGGTTGTCCTGTAGAAGGTTGTATAAATCATCCAGGGACCACTGTACCATAATGACAGACCTGATTACCATAATGAACAGGGATATGACAGAATATATTGTAGCGCGCATTATCCTTCATACAGTGTAGTTTTACCACTAGACTGTACAGGTTTTATGTCAGCACGAAACAATAGAGATAAAACGGCCGATCAGTGCGCTTTGTAATTGTATCACTAAGAGTTTATTGACCTGGCATTAAAACAGGTTCAAACTCCCCCATTCTGATATCATAAATCGGTAACCCGGGTGCAATTTATCTGTTAGTTCAGTAGAATATAGTTACAACTGTTCGGTTTGAACAGCCTGACCATTGCGGAATGTACGGTGTACAGTTGTGATATGGTGCGGTTACGCTGCCTGGCCTGATCACCGACTCCTCCGTGCCAAATGGACCAGAAATAAAGCCTGTAATACCGAAACTGTGAGGTACTCGCCCAAGTCACAAAGCACAATGAAAACGGACAAATTTTAACCAACCGTTTGCGAAGCAATGAAATTTTACGATCCCCCAAATAATAGACTGCTACTCACCTTATAAACTCTTGCTATCAATGGTGTCAGAGGTATGTGGTATTCCCTCCTTTGTTTTATCTTTTGTTTGCAGAAATACGCTGATATTAAGGTGTAAAACCTTGTGAGAACGCTCAGTGTCTTAAGGTGAACACGAGGTGTCTCAGACAGAACGTCTCGGCGCTCCCACCCGATCTTCTCACCTGAGAAAATACCTGTAACCGTCAGGTGTAGCTGTCTTTTGTCGGGGCGTGCACAGGGGCAGAGACAGGACCCTTGTCTGCTCACACGGCGGTTTTTATAGAGACAAATAACCGGCCAGGTTGTTATAGGTGGCGGGGAAGGGTACTGCAAACCCGCCTGCCCTCCGTCTCCATGGTGATGGCTAATAAACTCCCATAAAAACGGCATGATTTAGGACAGGTACAAGTTTACTTTTACCAACGGTAAACACGGCGTACCTCCAGGTTAGCGTGGACAAATTTCCGCTTGTTTTGGGTCCACCGTTCCCTTTTTCTTGTGCGTTTGAAGAAGGATGTATTCTGTTTTACAATTTGTGAGAGCAGCGGTGCAATATATACACACGTGAAGGCTGACATTTAGAGTTAATATTCGTTTGCCAACAGTTTTGAATAAGATATACAACTCTACTATTGTAAGGTATACAACAAAAAGCGTCACACTTTGTTTATCCCCAACATGAAAGGAAAATTGTGCTGCTAACAAACACTTTTAAACGTTTTGTAGATAGTTTTTGGAAATCGGGGAAAGATTTTTCCGTACCCACCTGTGCGTTTGCGACATCTTCATTTAAAATATTTGTTCTCTGTCAGAATATTTATATCAAAATATACTACATATACTTTGCAACGTATATGCTTCCTATCTTATTCCTCATGGAAAAGGAAATAGCTTTAGTACTACAAGAAGATTTTTGTGAGTTTTGTAATTTTTTTTTCTCATTTCTGTGCTAGATTTTTCGCCGTGTGTCCGACTGTACAGCTCCCACCTGTGTATGTTGGTGCAGGCTGAAGTACTAGTAGTTGTTATCTGCCTCACATCTGGGAGGTATGTGGGAATGTTGGGTCGGCGCAAATATCAACAATGGTCTATATCTTACCCTGGCCAGTCACAACACAACACTAGATGATTCGGCTCTTTCTTTCTTTCTTTTTTCCCACCGTTAACTGAATTCAGACTTAAAGTTGATATGTAGTCTCCACCAGACTCTTTTGCAGGCTGAATAAATAGTAGAAATTGGACTAAAAATAATGTACATATATGCAAGCAAACAGGACCCTCTATGGTAGGCTAACTCCCCTGGCCATATATTTTTTTTTAGTCCGATTTCTACTATTTACTAGTATTCAGCCTACAAAAGAGTCTGGTGGAGACTAGTTGATATGAATGTAGAGCAATAGTTTTTCTTCGTAATCGAACAACAACCCAATAATCAAATAAGCACCAAACATCATTCTATTGAAACGTTTACGTGCACTCCGTCATAAAAATTATAAAAGGAAAGGATAATTCGTGAAATGTTCCAGCATTTTCAAGCAATTAAAGGAAAATGAACAGTTGAGGTGTAGAAGACGGTGTTTTGAGATATTGTACAGGCCTTGTCAGTAACCTAACGGAAGCCATACGCACACCGGTTTTTGCTTCATCCTGTAACAACACGTATAATTAAGGTGTAAAACGAAATTCTCACATACACGACAAAAGCACTTAAAATAAACTGTCTGTCAGATCAGTCCATAAACCACGCCGAGTGTCTTCTCTCTCTGACATCACGCGAAATGGACCACATGGAGAGAAAATATACTTTTTCCATCAGGTGTGCTATGTGTTTGTATGTTAAAATCCTCATTTCTCAATTTAACGTAAACAGTACGTTTTATAGCTTCCAGGTCTGAAACTTGTCGTTTCACGGCGTCTTTCATAATGCATTAGATCTTACAGTGTTTTTTATCTCCTCTTTTTTAGCTGGTAATATCACGAGAAAATCTATGGAAGTACCTCACACTTTACTATAGAATAGGTACTCGTAGCGTTCGCAGTACTAGTATCATAATGCACCGTGCACATAATTGGGCTTCTTGGAACTCTATCAATGATAAGGAGTTTATGCCGTTGTTCTTATTCAACATAGGTAACTCATGCAGCCACATGTAAATTTTCATAGCGGATTTTACAAACTGCGTGGTTTCTTGGATAAATTTTCGCCAAAAAGGCACACGCACAAGAGATCTTGAACCATGGAGTTAGAAGGAAACCATGGTGTTAGAAGTAACATGTATAAGTGGTATAAATAAGCTAAAATATTCACAGTCTGGATCGTTCACTTTAAATCACATGTACGCGACAGTGGGTAATGTCTTCTGAAGTGAATCTGAACAAAAGTGGTCCTTTTTTCGTTTCTTCAATGATTTTCTTGTGTTGTAGTGTTCTGTTTAGGCGTATTGTTGTTGTTGTCCAGACGCTCGCTGTGAGCCACCGACTCATAACAGCAAAACAACGAAAGGACGAGCGAATCCAATCAGCAATTCTGACTGTAGGACCGTTCAATAAAACCATTACCCCGTCCTGTTTCCGTGGATGCCGGGGGGACCGGGCGGGCTGGCCGGACCATTAGCCGGGAGCGTGGCGCCAGTCACGGCACACAGGCACCGCGCGAACAAAAATGGACGACAGACGCGCTGGCTCGTTTTCACGGCACAACGCGGCAGAGCCCGTCCCTGGGGGCCGCACGGAGAAAGTTTTCGCCTCGCCGTCCGGTTGTCAGGGAGAGGGGAAGACTCTAAACTGAGGACCACCAAAGACTTTATTGGCGTTCCGCTCGTGCCCAATTATCTTGTTGTTGTAGCTGCTCTAACGTTTGGAACGGGCAGGACAAAAGAAGACGACTGCGCCCCGTGCAATGACGACCGGCGACAGAATGACAGCCACAATCCGTAAAATGTTTTGTGGCGCAGCTGTTTATTTTTAGAGACTTGAAGAATGATCCCTTGTTGCTCTTTGCACATGGAATGATCAACTTTGGGCGGCGTTTTGGCATTGAACCCTGAAGGACAATTGCTCCGAACGATCTGTTTAGATTTATTAGGATTAATTGATTCTCCTTTGTAGATAACGGTTTAATTAACAATGTAATTAATCTTGGGAAAATGAGCTGTCATGTTAGACACTGCAGATGGGACCAGCAAATCTATACCTTAATGATGATATAAATGTTATAATGAATATCATACAACGCATATTGTCGTTCATTGTTTCATTTTGGTGCCTGTATTACTTAACCTTTTACCGGCTTAATGATGAGGCACGAGTATTTCTATATATTTCTAAAAAATCTAAAAGTGGCACTGCTAGATCACAGAATTATTTCAGATGTCTCAAATAAATGTGACAGACGGCAAAGAGTTGTACTAGTACCTCCTTGCCTATTGCATGTGCCCCACACCGAGAGACTGAGCTGGGGTTACTCTTAAATTATAGCCCTTTTCTGAGTTGTCATATCAAGAGGTTAAAATATAGATTTTTAACCTCCTTGGTTTTAACCTCTTTGGTCATATCGTTAAAAAAACATAAAATCATAAAATCATTTTCTTTTTTACTGTTTACCTACAGAAACTTTAGAGACTATACCTTTCGATAGACACTAACACATAAGATTGTGTTACTTAGAACGAAGAAGGTACTAGGTACTAGTTAGTAGTTGTTTGAGATTGTCTACGAGATCATAGTAGGAAGCAGGTATAGTCTACACAGTTCTATGGTAAAATTGAACCTCTTACACATCAATAGATCATATGATTACAAAGTCAATAATGCAAATCAACTAAGTATGTCGACTGTGTCATATATTGGCAATATCAACAAAATTGTGTCGAATATTGGCAAAACCTCTCTTCCACTTACATATGCCTTGCACTTTCAGATGCAATGTAGAATTAGAGTGTAATGAAGCTATGAGCGTATTTTACACCATTTCGGTGTTAATAGAATTTCAAAGCACAGAACGTTGTTGGTGTCTTTACATTGAACTAAAGAAAAGGTAGCCAGACAGTCCCATACAAACAGTATATAATTGATGTCTTCAGCAAGAATGGCTGGGAGTGTGGGTGAATGGCTGGGAGTGTTGGGTCTACAAACGCTAAGAAAAATCGTGGCTGGCTCCCGGAGTAATAAAAAGATAACAACTTCTTCAATAGAAACAAAAGATGGTTTCAAACTGAACTAACAGTTACATGTTGGATTGATACGGAATGAATAACTTCAAACAGTCGGGAACTGGACTTTAGCCACAGAGAAATCGGCGCTAAGCTTTGTCGGAGTACAGCCCCCTCCCAAATCACCCTCTCCGTATCGCGACAGGTGATAACCTTTAAGACGGAGGGGCAATCTGAAGATAAGCCGGGGCGCGAGCTGGAAAATTGGATTTCTCCGCGCGACGCTTGTAGCTGGGGTTATGTCTTCACTCCACTTAGGAAAAACACCTTGAAGAAATAGTCTCAGCCATACGAATTTGTTGGTGAGAAAATACAATAGTATAATTTGGTCAAATAGAATACTAGTAATTTGCCGAAGTTAGCCAGTCAGAGAAACCACACCACAATTAGCATGAACCCAATTCAGCCTATCTTTTCAACTCCTTTGCAAAAATACTCGAATCACCTACTCTCCAAGCAGGGATTTGGGTCTTGGCTTCTTTTAGGCGTTTTTAAGTTTGCTTTTTTTCATCGGGCTTTCTTTTTTTGCTCAGGTATATTTTGTTACACAGTACAAAAAATAAAGCCCGATAAAAAAGCCTAAAAACACGCCAAAATAAGCCAAAACCCAAACCTCTGCTTGGAGAGTACGATTCACCCTATTTGGCCAATTTTTGTGTCAGCGGCCGATGGAGTCTGGTGGAGACTATCCCCGAAGTGGCGAAGTCAGGCCCGTTATCTCGGCAGTTTGGGTAAGATTTGTGTGAGAGTATGCCGTGCACGTTTACTGAGTTATTGCCCCCATTCCGCTGCTAGTTTTACGAGCTAACGCGGAGCTAAACTGATATTGATGCGGAGAATGACCCCCATCCGCTGGTACAATATGAATTGAATCATGAGTGTTACTGGGGGATTATAGACTCACACATCACATAATTAACAGGTATCAAAATCGACATATCTCGCCAAGACACGTCGTAAAGCTGACAGGGAGCGGTCTTTACTCGTCCCTCCCCGCGGAGGGATATTCCGCGCACGTAAGGTGAACTGAGAGCGTCTTTGTGGAGACATTTTACGACAGATCCCAAAGCATCTAGTCCTGGGAACGTGCCGTACTTATGGAAATTAACAACTTCCCTCTTCAGCAGGTAAAAATCAAACGGGCAATCTGAAGCTGTACAGGCGTCATGATTTATCTATTGTCACGCCGATAAACTGGACTTGGTTAGGCTTTCTACATACATGTACTGGTACTTGTATGTTTACGTGCAGCGACGCACATCGTAATATGAACGAAGGATAGACAAAAATTAAATCATAAGTTCTTTTCTTCACTTGAAAATTTACATTACATTTCGGCGCATATGATGTGTAAACGATGTATATCTTACAACTTAATCTAAAGTTGATTTATGAAATACAACAATCTCTGTATGTTTCACACTTGAAAAAAATCCAAACCAGATCTGGAGCAATAACATTTTATTAACATCGTATCTGTTATTTGTTTGTTTTTATCGCGTTTATAGTATCCTACACCTTAGCATGGAAAAGGGTAATTCTATTCCTCAACGGAAAGTTTTTTTAATGAGGTAAATGTACTAGCCTCCACCAGGCCTTTCTACGGGAATACGGATCATAGACTTCGGCAAAAAAGAGAGTAAAATTGGCCAAGGGAGTCCGGCCGGTTCTTTCACTGCGCGGCCAGTCAAACCTACAAGGCGGCCAAACTCCCCTGGCAAATATTCTCCTATATATATAGCCAGCGTAGTTAGTCTGGTAGAGACTATAAATGTACAAACTGGAATCTCCTTGTCTCAATCCGCGATCTTCATACAAAATCAAGCCTGATCTATCATGCGGCATGAGGCGTTTGTTCCAGTCATAATTTATGGCACGTTATTAAGAGCAATATTTCATGCTGTGATCGACTCTGTCTGGAAATGTGGATTAGTCGGTCAAAATGGATCGAAATTAAGGTTCTCAAATAAGTATTTCTATTACATTTACAGATTTTATCGTACATTTCAAATATGTTTATGGCTAACATATATATGGCTTCAATCTTGTCCTTTCACGTCTTATTCAGATACTACATCTTGTAGTTATATATGTATGAATCATGTATTCATGTATGAGGTAATTCATTTCTATAATTTTCCTGAGTCTCGCTGTCAACTTGATTGTGCGTTTTTTCGTTTTTTTCAATCACATTCGGCTCTTCACAGTAACTCTTTCCCATCCATCTGTTGAAACCTAACAAACGATAAAAGTACATTCTTTCTTCTATTCTATAGCTACCCGTGTATCCTCATCACACCTCATGAAATAATTTAGAAAATAGAATAATTTACACCAGCGCAATCAGGTCCTATCATAATACAATGTAGAACTAAGCGCATGATGATTTTGCCTCAGTGTTGCATCTTGTACGTTCTGTAGAGAACTCCAAGCAGATCTTTCGGTAGCCAAGACAGCTGCACTTGGCCATCTCTGGTCCACCATATCCAGTTTCTTTCCCTGGTGTGAAGTCTGTCAGATGATGAAGACAGCTAGTATCCAATTGGTCAGACAGTATCCAGTGGTCTCAGGTTGTGGCCCATTGCATAGTGCCAGGCCAAGTCAACAGGATACTGTCTCGTTTAATCTCCAAGCAGATCATACAGTAACATTGCAGTATCCATTGGTCAGAGGAGTGTCCATTAGCTATCTTCGGTGGCTAATGGACACTCCTCTGGCCAATGGATACTGCCTTGCCACCGTATGATCTGCTTGGAGATGTATAATGTCCTTGGTCTCGGTTACCAAAAGATCTGCTGTGAGACTGGAGAAGCAGGAGAACTACAACTTGGCCTCTGACGTGACGATATCCGCCACCCTGAGCCGGCAGATCTTCTTCACCTCCTCCACCCCGGCCAGGGTCTCCTCCTCCGCCGAGTGCTTCACTCGCTCCGTCAATCCGGACAGGATGGCGTCCTTCTTGTTCAGCCGCGCACAGATGACGAACGGGAAGCCGAACTTCACCTTGTACCTTTGACCCAGCAAACAAACAAAAAATATGGTTCATATCATAACGATTTCAGAGCAGACATCCAAAAGTTATATTTAAGTTTATTCTTGTGATTACTTGTTCTGTAGAAAATAAACAAAGTTACCCTCCCTACGTCACTTTTGACCTCCAAGATTGTCCAAGGTCTGGCATGAAATGGACAAGGACTCCATTTTGAACAAACTACGACTTTGCTTGCATTAATAATAATATATTTCCTGTATCTCGTGTAGCTATTCATAATACACTCCTTGTCTATGTTTTCTGCATTTGTAAATTTTATGCTTATGTTTACTCGTTTACGTGTGGCTCTATGATTATAGAAATGGAAATGGGCGCCTCCCTACATGACTTATGTATTCTATATGTGCTGGGTCCCCCATCTAATCTCCAAGCAGATCCTAGCTATAGGGTGGCAAAAGACAGTATCAAATTGGCTAGACAGTGCCATTGCCCCAGAGAGGGTCCAATGTGCCACCCTTGTATTGGACCCTCTCTGGCCAATGGATACTGCCTGGCCAATTTGATGCTGTCTTTTGCCACCCTAGGATCTGCTTGGAGATTATCCATCGACCTAGCCGCTCCCAAAGTGAAACCAATGCCTGCCGTACTGTTGGTTGAGGTGGGTGAGTGTGCTGAGCTCGTCCTGACTGAGACTGTCCAGCCCGGCAGACCGCTGCTCCTGTGTGGACTCGGCGGTGAGCTGCCCAGCCTGCGCCAGCCGGCCCGCCAGGTCAGGGTGGCACCGGAGAACACCCTCCTTACCTTAAGAGACAAAGGAAACTTAGTTAGCATCGACAAGACTAAAAAAAATTGAATTGTCCTTAATTTACAATGCAATATCAACTTTCTCGTAGGATTAAAAACTTTAAGAGAAACATTCTGTTACATATGACATCATTTACAATATACAATTCTAAAGTTACCTGCGGGATAGAGTAAAATGTGGTCCTGTTCTATAACCACGGAGTTTATCGTCTTTGTTGCCAACAATAGCTCTATGTACTGTAGCTCTGACCCTGACGTCTTTTATAGCCGAACCAAAATGGGATATAAAAATACATGTTGTTTAATACTAGTACTAGTCTATATGGATTCAGCCTCCAAGCAGACATAATAACCTGACTTGTTTTTGTTTCTATGTTTTTCTCATTGTTTGTTTTGTAATTGTACGACTTTCGTGCTGTCTGCTTTTTTAACAAGTCGAAGCCACACATCTACTACTAGGAGATTTACACCTCAAGCAATGAAAAGAAACGGACAGTAAATAGTCTCTAGCAACGGTTGTCTAGATTTGATACAATCTATATAGGCATCAATATCATGCTCTTCATTTATTTATTCACTTATTCAAATATCAAATTTTCAGACTCCATATTTTTGTGTGTCACACATTTGCTTTTATATAGAAGAATGGCAACAAATCTTGAAAGTGTTATTGTCCCGTCACTTTACAAAACCAACACCTGGGATCCAGTGAAAAGTAAATTACTGCATCCTCTCCCGCAATACTACACTTTCCCAGACGTTTCTAGGTCCCGATGAACATGCCCGTTATTCTCCAGTCTGCCGGTAGAAATGATTCGCACACAGAGAAACAATGGAGCAGAAAATAGCGCGTCCGTCCAGGTAACTCAGGTATTGCCGTGCCTTTGATGTCGGCTGCCGCAGAAGTAATGGCTTGTCATAATGCAGTAAGGTGGATCTTTAAAAACGCATTGGTGAGTCTGTGGCCGGGCGGCGATGACGCAGGCACGGCGGCGGCGTCGGCACAACAAACCGGCGGGCGCGTTGTCTGCCTGTCCCGGGAGTTGACACGGTAAACTTTCCTATCATTTCTCCCCCCACTTACATGCGCAATACGCCGATAGCTTTTGTTGAACATCAGAGGCACCGCCGGCTGTTTGCCAAGGGTAAACCCAGGGGAGCGATTTTATGTGAAAACTTCATGTTTGCTCGAAAACGATACTCCTAAATGGGAAGGCTGGCTGTGTACTTAGGGGCAGGACCAAACAGAAATGGATCTGTTACAACAGACAAATACGTCATCACTGATCGTGAGACGTGTAGAAATATATCCCTCCTTCTCAACGCAACTGACTTTATTTTATTAACAAGCACAAATTTACCGTTTATCACTTTCCATCAGAACTATTCAGTCTACCAGTAAGCATATCCATTGAAATTTTGCAAATATTTTTTGGGTCACTTGGTCACTATCCTCTGATGACGATTTGAGGTGTTTTATTCAGGTTTACATTAAATAATGAATGGTTTCACCAAAAAGATTGGTTTCACAAATCCTCCATTTCTTACATTCAGACGACAATTCCTCGGCAACATGTTTTACAAGCCAAGCCAAGAAGAGAATCAGTGGACGAAAATATCGATGTTGCAGAGTAAGAAGAAATAATCCTTATAAGTCCAGAGCTCAAATTTCTTCAAGAGTCTCCACGCCTGTTTCCTTGTACGAATGTCTCCCGCCATCCATCCCTCCTGCCGTGTGCGTCCCCAGCACGCGATATCACTCCGTAAGGAGTTTACAATACGCTGAGCGGATTGATTTACAACGATGTCAAATAATCATGTTGTTTGCCCAAATGTCAGAGGTCAACAGCCGAAGTACTCAGGAAATTCAACAAAGTGGTTGAACCGCAGACAGGTGCAACACAGGGGGAATGAACCTTTACTGCCGCTCGACAGAATACTTACAATAGATGATTAATACGTTTATAATGTTCAAATACCCCCAAAACGTCCTTCACTGTTCAAATCGCTACCTTGATGGTGTTTCTCACGTACAGAAACAGCACATAGGTGAATCATCTTTTAGTAAAGGTTCTCTGAATCCTCAGCGACGAAATGAGATGTTCAAACATTCCATTGGCTCCTTTCCGTTCAGAATAGCAAAAAAAACTCATTGGAATAGCTAACTGGGAAATGTATCTGATGCGGAGATTAGTCTTTCAAATCACTACTATGAAATGCTGTCAATCTTACAAAATGTATCATGTATCAAAATGTTTTTAAAAATGAGACCAAAAAAGTAAATCTTATACAGGGTACACGGGGTGTGCATTAACCATTGCTTGGGACGTCAAAAAGCACATCACTCATCAGAAATGTCCAAAGAAATAGATAACACCGACTTCAATAAGAACCCCGTGGGAAGATTTATTGCGCATTCAAACAACAGGGGAAATGAAGGAACTGTGTGCCCAGTAGAAGTAGGGCAAGTCGCGGTGTTGTGAAAAGAGGCCCACGTTGGTTCCGTGAATGGTGCTGGTACAACACACCTGCCCCCACACATCGCCCGGACCGGGCCGTTTGTTTGGCGTCTGCGGAGGTGAAACAAAAAACACCCACATGGAAGAAAAGGTCCCTCAAAGCACGGCGCTGTGTCCAATGTTTGACTTGGTAGGGGAGGAACGAGTAAACCTGTGTGTGTGTGGACCTTAATGGGTCCGAGTTACTGATTAACCACGGTCCTGGCTGGGAAGGTAGAAAAGGTTTGTTGTTACTCTCAGATGGCACTGTTGTCGTGACTTGTGTTCAGTGGCAATGAGACAATAAGCTGCACCTCTAGCTTGCCACTATCTCCATAAGAAGCCTGTCATCCCGTGAACACAAACTAACTAACGAACTGACTTACTATGTCTGCATGCATTCGGACGATTCCATTGTTAAACCCAGAGGGGTGATTAATGGGACAATCCACGGTGCTATCATACCATATACAACATTATATGACTTGTATATGGATGTAGTAATACAAAATGATAAATAATGGATACGTTCTCTGAATAGTCAGATGTTTCAGATAACATCTTTCATCGGTGACCTTCAGAAAATTTATCCCGTTTCTTGATGTATTATGTAATGTACTACCTGGATATCTAACCTTCATCGACGTAACTTCAGTTCTCAGTAGGAATACGATGCCATACTAACGTCATTCAAGGAGATGGTAAGGCAGATGCCCCCCTAGTGTTATAATACATGTGTCGATCATCTTTGTTTTCACTGTTTATATGAGTTTATATGATGATAAGTTTATTGCAAATTCCTGCCCGAAGTCTAAGTGCAAAAGAACATTGAAACAGGGTACAAAATAACTTTAAAATGTACATAATAACACAAGGTAATTTTCTAAAACTATAGCTATGTCTCCTACAACTATTAAGGGTTTGACTTCTCTTTTGTAAACCATGGAAGACGTAATGTCCCACCTTTTCCAAAATTTGTAGGTTTTGGGTAGTTATATTAAAAGAATAATAGTTTTTCTTTGTCTGTAAAAAAAACTGGGATAAATTGTAGAAGTTTGAATAGACAACTCATTTCGAGCGTTTGATATAAGGTGTATTTCTAACACAGCTTATATAAAAGACAAGACTATTTATGCCGTAATCTATTATATTAATTGGTACCAGCCTAGAAGATACTGGTTCTGACCGTATCCAGATCGCCCCAAGTAACAGACTACCTGGGCTGCCTTGACCTGCGTATGTAGGCGAACATAAAGTATCGAATTAGCACACAGACAATTACCTTTCTGAGGTAAGGCGTCTAAAAACTCCGCTATCGTCTGATTCAGGTGATCGACACCTCGGAACGGCCTGTGGGACCACACGGCGGCGGCAGCGAGCTTACAGTTCTCCACCACGTTCCCGAAAACCTCCAGAAACTCTTCGGAGTCGAGTTTGTTCACTTCCGCAATCGTCAAGGACGCCATATTGCTCCAGGCGGGTCGAAGGTCACGCGCGTGGGACGAAGGTCACACCCACCTGTTTCAACGTTACCTTGTTTAACGGTATGACAGCCAGACCGTCTGGTGCAGTCGAAATACTTAGTCCAAATACAATTAGAATCGTCGCAATAAGACTATCTATACACGCGGTATAACCAGTTTTTCTTGTTGCCGCATCCACTTATACTATATATAGAGGATGTGTCCAGAAATCTAGTTTTCCTTGAGTTTTCTTAGCCGTAACCAGTTCTTTACAACCATGACTGAAACATCAACATCTAGGGGAAATCTGCAGAGTTCAGCTTTATATGCAATGTTGCTGGCGTTTCTGTGAATACCGAGAATGTTTTTTTTACAGAGGTCTGTTCAAGTCAGTCCTAGAACAATGTGTTCTTCATTGATTACAGAATATGACACCAATGAGGTTAAATACAAGAGGTATTTAACCTCCTTGATGACACCCATGCAACCGATCTTATAACTTTTATAGAGCAAACGAAAGTCATCTCACCTGACTGGACTGGATAATACCTCATGTATATGTTGGAGGGAAGATTGCTAATGCTTTATGCTGAGGTCACATTTCCAAACCGGGGCCCGGCAGGGTTGTCTCGTTGAACGAAAAATCAACAATTTATATCAAGAATATACGCAAATAGTTCCCATTACAATGTATTACTTTTTAAAACTTTTTCGTGCTTTGTTGTCTTTTATATCATTCTTTTCGTTCCATAAGGCTGCCCGTCCGGGCCCCGGTTTGGAAATGTGACCTCAGCATTACGACTTGCCCTGACATGCTGTAATCGTCCTTCCCAACATCTGCTTGAAGAGTAAGATTTTTGGCGGGAAGCGGTGCCCACACCCCTGGGCAATACTTGTGGTGATTTTCCACAACACGATCAATCTCCGCGTGAGAGAGGTGACGACAACGTCAGACCAAAGGTTGTCGGGAACTGCAGATAAGGGCAGATTGTTGGAAGTTGCGCGACACACCTGTGGTACTTAGCCCTCCCCACATGCGTACTTGCGGTTTCCCCTTCCGCCATGCGATCACTGTAATCTTCGCTCAGAAATACCAGTGGAGTTCTACAGACCACACAGGAGCTGGGCTTTCATTTACAAGCAAATGTACTACAACAGTTTTTCTAGCACGCTTTTTCCGTCTTTCAGGATTTCCAGGATTTGCGAGCTTTTCAAAGGAAGGTGTCCGGTGAAAATAGAAAAACACTTCTCAAAGGACGTTTTGTAGAAAATAACTTGATGAAGAAAAAAAAAATAGTTATTCCTATATCTCCACTTTTTTTTAAAGTTTAAAAGACCGGTGCTTTCTCTGTTTATGAGTACGAGTATTTGATACTACTTGAAATGACTGCAGTTCTGTGATCAAATCATCAGTTGTAATTTGAGGAATAAATATCATCTGTCACTCTTGTTCATAAGGTTCAACCTAGAACGATCTGGCCATTATTTTTTTTGGGGGGGGGGGGTACAGAGGTTCATGGCTTCACTGTCGCCTCTCTGTCTCTTTTGTGGTGTCCTGACGTGCCCTAACCCGTTCTATTGTGGTATCTCCGTGACCGTTCACTTATGATAATGTACCCATGACCGATTATCTACCGAGTCACTGCACAGACGTCACGGGACGTGCAGGGAGGAAGGCCCGGGGCGGAACTACGACCGCAACGGAAGACATTCGGGCAGAAAAAACAAAATATCTCCGTCAGTTTCCAATCTTATATAGCATTTCCCTTTTCCTTTTTCCTAGATACTTAATAATGTTGAATTGAAACAATGATGATCAGGGTCCTGGGTATAGCGCCAGTGAATATATTTAGGATGACTCGTCCGTAGGAAGTGCGTCAAAAGGAGCCCTGTTGTCTGGGGGACTCCCAGTTTTACGGCCAGGTTTTTAACGACTTAATGTTTAAAACGGAACAAAGGAGTGACAATAGTTACTTAAGTGAATTAGAGGGACCGGAGACAGGTGAAATTGTGCATGAGACACAGTGTTACACGTTACAGGCTTCAACTGTTATATACTGCTAATGATAACATTATTCTAAAGTGCTAAGGTAGAAAATGAAAATCCCCCTTCCTCATCCCCTGGAAAGATCTGGGCTGTATATACACCTTTCATTGATTTTAAAATGGGTGGTAAACAAAGTAATAGAATTAGATGTGCATTGGAGAGTGGATCATGTTTACCGAGTGTTGGAAAGTTGAAAGAGAGACTACCTAACTTTTTAATGACTGATTATTTATGTTGATGACATCATGCCATTAGACCAAGCCCGAAATCCAGGATTAACTTTACTACTTTTGTTATTTTCATCTTTCATGTCGTTTCACACTCAACAGTTCACAAACACCTGGCATATTAAAGGTTAACTTACACCGGAGACAAAAAGACTCCATCCGCGTACTTTATGGCTTAATCCGTGTGCCCTTTTGTATAGAAATATGAAAGAAAACGCCGGTTATATTGAGGAGATAATGTGCGTAACAGTGTGTACTAATATTGAAGGTTAAGTGTGATTTCATGTAATATGGCAATTGTGGAAAATGAACATGGAATAAATAGTTGTAAAAGATCTATCCTATGTTGGATGGATTAAGGTCTGTGCTTCGTGCAGACTTCGTCATTTCCTCTTGGGAAGCAGTGGAAAATGAAATACCCCGGTTCTTCTACATGTGTTTCATCAAAGATGAGTGAAAAGGGACGTAGATCTATGCAAATGATGTTGATCATTGCTAACAGTTGTAGACTCAACGGTGGGTCTTTTAAAAGTTATTTGTATTTGTGATTCTTACATTAAAATTTTCCAGCATGTGATGTTGTCTATGTGCCTTTATCAGCGAGAGGGTGCAACATTTCTCCAAGAAAATTTTCTGGGGCAAGACACTATTCAATCGGACAGATCCGCGGGGGCCGACTGGATATTGGATAGTCCACATTTGAACATCGGGCCAGCAAGGTGCCTCGTAGTGGCCTAGCTCAAAAGCGCCTTTTGGCGAAAGACAGTAATAGTGCATGTAGCCAACTGAGTTTGCTGTATTGCTATAAGTACAACACACACAAGTACATAATCTTGACAGTATCTGATATAATCGATATAATCTTATATCTCTATAATCTCTCTCTATATATAATACGATATAATCTTGACAGTATTTGATGCAATCGATATATAATCTTCTATCTCTATAATCTCTATGATACGATATAATCTTGACAGTACTGTGTCTGATACATGTATACACAACAAATTGTATCTCTTTATGCGTTAACAAGTAGTCTTTGATTTTCCTCCTCCGTTGACGGTCCCAGGTGTCTCCTGAAACACAATATTATGACATGTTAGAACGTGCAGTTTCCTGTGCTTCCTTGTCACGGGTACATGGAAGATACCAGAAATTGATAAAGATAACTGATCATAACTCACTATAAAATGGACAAAGAAAGGCAATCTCTTGACACACAATGTAGTAATGTGTGATTTTTTAGTCCTACCTTTTCGGACAACAGCAATAATCACAGATGTAGAATATAAACAAGACGATAGCCTGAAAGATAGAAAGTCATATGTGTGATCGTATCTGAAAAATTTCGCTTGCCTCAGAATCTTATGCAGAAAAACACCTCTACCGGAATCTGGCTAATACAGATTGAGATATGAAAATAGATTGTATGACAGTCAAAGAGCTCCCTACATAAGACAGGATGAACCCTCCCAGTGCAGTCATCGCCCACGGGAAGCCGAACTTCTGCACCAGAGCGCTGCTTGTTGTCGGACCGATGAACTCCCTGTGAAATATTGACCACAAATGCCTTATTCTTCACATACACGGTGTCAATTAAAGTGTTGCTTCCAGTATTCTCCATCAGACTCTTTTGCAGGGTGAATAAATAGTGGAAATCGGCATAAAAGGGGATATAATTGGCCGGGAGAGTTGGCCTGTTCGGCCATAGAGGGATAGAGGGTCCAATTTGCCTGCGCATGCAACTTTGCCTCCACATTTGACTCAGCAGGGAAACATGCGATGAGTACGACTTGTTTTTATTGGAATAAGATTTAACTATCTCATGATGTTATTAAACAATACACCCATACTTACCCAATCGAAAAGCCTGAAATGAACAGTCCCGATACCAGACCGTTCGTCGTAAAGCCGTCTTCCATACCAGCATCACTGCAGAGGAAAATATTACCTGTGTTTACTAACAATTATCGCGATTCGCGGCAAAATTATAGTATGCCTTGTACGCCCAACTTTCAATTGAATATACTGGAAAGGATACCTAACTAAGTCTACTTTATGACAAGAAGACATGCTTACCTGGCCGCATAAAGCATCTCGTTAAAGATGGGAGACACGGCGATGCCACCGCCTAACGCAATTGTTGTAAGTCCGACGATGTTCGTCCAAAGTTTATTTCTGGAAAACATTTTAAAAATCTAAACCGTGCTTGGGTGCTTAAGAGAGTCGTATGCATGACATAGACACGCTAGACGTTTTTACTGTACCTCAAGCGTTGTGGAATGCAAATGGTCAAGCATTTTAAGAACAATCGTCTCTAGATAATAGGCATAAAAATACACTTCATTGGAAACGAAAGAAGCAAGGACGAGATCATAAATAAGATGATATTGTGGCAATCCCCTCATGGAAAAACAAGCCGAGGAAGTCTAAGGAAAAACTATATACTAGTATCAATCATTTTTGTGTTGGATCAAAAGTTTTAACTTTAAACATGTAACTACCAACACAGATGAACTTTCATGATTATATCAATCAGTTAGATATGCAGTCAGATAACATGAAGGAAAGTTCCGTACTTCGGTAAAATGTTGAGGTAGTCTGTCAGGAGCGGGGACGGGCCGATCATCAATGCCGCGGCTGAGAGGATGACCAGCCCGATAATAATCATGAACCGCATCGCTTTCTGTCAAAACACAAACGTCGACATTGACTTTGTACTCCGCTCGATAAAACTAGGAGGCTTCACTTCTGGGTGAAATCAAAATTGTTCTTCGTTCACTGAGTTGATAGTTTTTTTGAGAATTATACTATCATCGTATAAATAAATAATACTATCATGGACTTCAATACCTTTTTATCTGCTATCCAACCCCACAGTGGTGCGAGGATTGCGTAAACAGATGAAAACAACAGGAAGATCAGACCAAGCTGAATGGTGGTCAGATATTTGTACTGTGTGGAGAGACAACATTGAAACTGTTAAGTGCACAAAATTAGCTATTCCTATGAGTAGAAGAACTATATCATGTAACATCGAGCATTTCAAGCAAACTCACGAATATATAAACCCATCCATATACATGTAGAGCATAGAATACCCTATGTCCATAAATTGGGAGATTCACCTTGTCTTGTAGGTAAGGCTGTAGAACTGGATCGAGAAAAGAGATCACCACAGCTATCACCACACATAATCCACCTACGTACAAACAAAGATGTTCATCCAAGGATTATTAGTAAAACTATATAGCAGAGGAAAATGCACGTGGATATTACTATGACATGTAGCTACGCTTAAAAGTCAACTGAAAATCACGGTACATTGTTTGTTATGTACCCACAGGTAAAAATGATGACTGGCAGCTTCAGTAAGGACGACAGAGACCCTGTTCTTCTTTCCCCTTCATTCTCATCTGTCGTAACATACAAAAACAGAAGCAACGTGTGTGACATCACTCAATGTAGATTTCTTTCCCGATGGTAGTGTTTGATTCAGGTAATACCACAAAAAATATAAAGTTTTGTCGCATGCGCTAGCACATGACCATAATCTACATAAAGCTACCGTACGTTGGCACACTTATGCTGAAAGAGGCATTAAAAACTGTGACATATATTTCAGGACACTTGCCCTGTTCAGTTTTTATTCAGGCTTGTCGGATGCAGATTTGAGAGCACACAAACTGTTCCTATACGTACGTGTATAAAAGACTATACTTATACCCGTTCTCCTTACCAGGCTGCGGCGGCACCAGGATCCACAAACACACGCCACACGCCAGCAGCACTCCTCCAACCACCAGGAACGGCAGTTTGAACCCTCCTGCCTGGAGGCAGGACAAAAAGACTATTTTCACCCATGGACCACATCTTCATTCCCCAAGATTAGATCAGTTAGATGTAATCAAATCCTGGATTGGGTGTCTCGTGGACGTTAATATTGTGCCCCAACACGCATTTCATTGCATCATCCAATTAATAATGGTTTAAAATAAATATATGCTCGAAAGGGGGCATGTGCTATAGAAAATATAATAGTTACAATAACTGTAAGAAATGTATGGCGCTATTTAGTAAAACTCACGTCATATAAAAACCCGCCGATTGGTGGACCTGCCATCAAACCGAGACCAGTAAATATCTCCAGAGTTCCCTGCACATAGCGGTAAAGATGTCAACTGTTTAATTCTCCGATCTGTACATATTAGAGCTGTATATGTGCACCTGCTTATAAAATAAAATTCGCAACAAAAACATGTATGTAAATACTTACATAGTCTCTGATGAGCTTTGAAAAAAATTACAGGTAAGTAACACAAATTAGTCTTATGTGTGCACATAGCTTAGCTTTTATACATTTTCAACTTCATTTGTTTGACAATCTCAGTACAGAAAATCACCACATACCATGACTGTGGCCACATTATTAGGAAACGCGTGAGTGAGGATGGCTGTCCCTGCTGTATTTGAGGCCGACACTGCCATGGCGTCAACACCACGGATCGCGAAACAAAGGACTATGAAAATCGTCTCCTCCGTGTACTGTAGGAAACTGGGAAAAGGTGGAAATTGTCAAGATGCAACCCTCCAGACTGCGACCGTTTTGGTCGCATATGCGACCAAAAATTACGAAATGCGACTAAACTTTTTACTCTGGTCGCGCACTGCGCGACCGGCAGAGAATCCGCGGTGCGCCTAAATTATTGGCTATAGCGCTGTTAGAGGCAAAAATTTCTTATTTTTTCCCGTAAGAATGTCATATCAATGCCAGGCAAAATCATGTTCATTTGTCAGAAAACCCATTACAAGTCCGTAGATACCATTATCTCGGCAAATAAACCGGCAAACAGCTTTTTTTCGACGAAAAAACAGGCCCGTCACAACCGGGGCGCCATTTTGTTTTCATCTGGCGTGACCTCTCGGCAGCCCGACTCTCGCGAGACTTGATATCCTTATACCATTAGAGGGGTCAGGTGACGAGATCTCGCCTTCAAGCTTGTGCAGCCGGCGACCTAGCGCGACCGGGAGTTTCCAGAATTGTTTAGGGGATTCTAAACTGACATCTGGCCTAAATTTGGGAGGAAATCAATTAGATAAATATCTTTATCAGCCACAACTTGTGATATTTGACTGTTGGCAAAGTTTGTGTTTGAAAAGAGATCCTCCCTCATGGCCCAGGAGCGTCCAGGACAGGGAAGTTTTGCAATGCGTGACTGATAGGATTTTCTACTAGAACTCCTCTAAGAAAACTTGGGCAGATGTCTGTTGTGCAGACTTTTCAAACTAAGTTGTAGATTGTTCTGATACAGGTGAAGAAATAATTAATATTAGTAGCAAAGTTTCAACTGAAGGTATTAATTTTAGACATTTGTGTAGCATATATTATTAAATGATTATAATTTGTAAATTATA
>NW_017803824.1:3195485-3216354 GCF_001625305.1 Branchiostoma belcheri | reverse complement strand
AAACGATTGGAAAATACTTACATATTTCCCAAAGAACGGTCCAAAGATTAAGCCGACTATTGCATAGATTCCTATAATAAACCCCACTGTAGTCTGTGAAGCTCCTCTTTGTAGAGCCTGTAAAACATAACGAATGTGTCTTGTTTTTACATTCTGAAACTTGGCTCGTGTTTGTTAACAGGTGTAACGTTTAAGTATTTTATTGAAATGCTCTCTATTGTCATCATCTAACTATGATCATTGAACGAATATAAATGCTGCAGAATACACATCTTTAATGAGATACACTGTACATGTACCGTATGATGATAAGATTATCGGTCATATCCCTTCATCAAAGGTCATCAAACAAAATGTAATACATCTTACCTCTCCTGGAAAGAAGGGAGTCACTATGGAGTAACTACAGTACGCTATAAAGTTGTTCAAGGCGATGCAGACAAACGTGACGATCTGGACTCTGGTCCCCCTGGTGCAGCTAAAACCCTCGGAGTCCGGGTCTTCCTCGCCTGCAGTCTCTGTAGAACCCGCTAGGGGGTCCGTGAGGGCGTTGGCCCCATCGGTAAGAACGGCAACGGAGCCGTACTGGCTGTGGTTGAGACTTCTCTCTGTGCTGACCAGCGGGGGTGACGCGCTGAGACCCTCGTGTTCGTCCATCATGGCTACTGGAGTTCGTTTAATAGTTTACGGCGCCGTGACACAGCAATTCAAGTTCTAGAGGCTATCCAGTGAAGATGGCACTATGGTACAAATGCTTTATCTCTTCAGTACGTCTCTACAACGACCGTTCGGTCAAATAACGGATTAATCTTCATGCGAATACTTTACATAATTGTCCGGAGGGGTAGCTGTGGCTCTTCCGGGTTCGTTCCGTCTCCATGTCACTAACCTGGCTACCAGCGGGCGGACATTCTGGTCTACTCGGCTCTCGGCTCCCTCCACAATCCCTGACACCCGCCTACCCAACTCTGTCCATAGATCTAGGCGTCAGACGATTACTACGTACATGTAGAAAACGTCCCGTGCTAACTTACGTAACGCGGCCGGTATCGCACCGCACCAACCCGCTCTGACCTCCAACCCTTGACCGTACTCTTGGCCAGCCAATGGCGACGAGGGTAACAAATTGCGTATACCGCGCCCGCTAACACCTGTTGGATTAAAGTCCAACTTCCTGATTACCTAACCTCCATATCAGGCTCCACGGTGGGTGTTTTGAGACTACGTTTTAGTGTTAAGTGGCAGCCATATTCGTCGGCTAGATTTTCAGCGAGGCTACAACAAACCCGACTACCGAAAAGGATCTTTTCCGTCTAAAAACAGCTAACGTTACACCAAGGAAGTTATAGGGGCCTTGGTTACACGTTACATGTTGTACGACACATCTACTGCTGTCCCAAGAAAACAAGATAAAGATATATTCTTGTATGTGCTGTTTTTAATAAAAATAATAATCACTTTGGACATATGATGTGCAACGTTCACCTATTTCATGTACAAGTAATTAAAGAACATCGAAATCACAATGAAAAGAACTCAGAAAATCAATGAATGGTTTCAACAAAGCAAATTACATTTCATGTAAGTCAATGAATTTTGATCACATCTTTTTACTAAAGATTAGTTTTAATCGATCGAGAAGAAAATAATTAACATATTACATAACTGATAAACATATTTTTCATTTGAACGCTTTACATTCATATTATTAGAATTTATCAATATGGGGAAATATGGGGAATTACAGACTTAAAGTTGTAGGTGATTTTACGATCAGTAGATGGTCCTTTGCGCCGCCTGCAAAAATAAATAAATTTTTCATGAGATTGCTTGGAAACTGTTGAGTAGCATAGAATACTTAATACTTTCCATTACGAATGCAATTTAAGCAAAGGCAACACCAGTTGGCATTTGAATCAGGTATCGACCTGCATGTTAAAGACCCCAACACACTTATCACGCTTTTCTAAACTCCCGGTGATGTCTTAGACTTTCATAAGTAATATCTCCAAACCCCTCGGTTGTCTTTACCTTTTTAAATGCTTGTAGTACTCCCAGAGGTAGAACACAGCCAACACTACAGTCTGAAACACAGTAAAGTTGACAGGTTTGTCACATGTTAACTTGTGTTTCACTACCTTTTTTACCACTCAATGACATGCTAGACTTGGGTTATGTAAGGTTTGTGTGAGGTAAAATGATAATTGAGTAATTTCCATCCCAGCATTGCGTCTTCTACAACTTTCAAGCAATAAATCAGATACACATTAACAACGATTTATTGAAGACAGACTCACATAGAACAAAATAAATCCTCCAAAAAATGTTGTTGCCCACGGAAAGCCAAACTCCTCCACCAAGGCACTGCTAACTGTGGGGCCTACAAAGTCTCTGCAGATTGGTAGAAAATGATTATGTAAGATAGATTAGAAAAAAAACTTCCATCCAACTTCATTTATTGAACTCTAGCAATATAATTATACATGTAGCAGATACGTTTTCTTCATTACACACAAAACCATTACTTGTTGACACAAAATGTGGTCTTACAAGGCAAGTCAAGATGTGGAAAGTTATGTGATATAGGCAGCTGTTGATGCACATGTGATTCTAACTGGTGTGTTATGCCAAATTTCACATTACAACATCAGTTTGGTTGACAATTTTGGGTTCAGATTCAGAATAAAAGAACATTACAACGCGTACTATTCCGTGGAGTACTACTGACTCACCCTATAGAATAGGATCCAGAGAAAAGCCCAGACACAATGCCGTATTTTGCAAAGTTGTCCTCTATGCCTGCGTCACTGAACAAATCCAACCATTGAGTTTCAAAAGTTAGGATAGAGAAAAAAGTCTAAAATATGCAGATTCAGTTCAATATCTTCAAAATAACTTTTCACAGACTTTCTATAACAAATTATACTATAACCTAATATGCAAGGAGTTTAAACTTTCACATGTATTGTGAAATAAAAGAAAAATCATTTACGTTTCAACATAAAATGATTTTTCTTGATTTTTGAAGCCTGAATAACAAAGCAGGACCTACCCTCTACCAGGCTTCGGGAGGCGTCTGGAAAGAGTGGAAATTTGTCAAATAGAGAGATGACATACCGAGGGAGTTGGTCCGCTAGACAGTACATTTTGCACAATGTACTCGATTACAATTTCGGGTGCCGCAAAATGTCTATCGGACCAATTCCCCCGGCATGTTATCTCTCTATTTGGCCAATTTCTACTCTATCCAGCCGCCTCCCCAAGCCTGGTAGAGGCTAAGCAGGACCCACCTGGCGGCCCAGAGCATCTCATTCATGATGGGTGACATGATGGGACCCAAACTCAGGGCCATCAACACTAGTCCCACAATATTCACCCACTGTTGTCTGCAACAATAAAAACACCTTCTGATTTATCAATATCGGATATCAGATATTGCAAACAAGCACCTATATTTTCCTTTGTGTTGATGAATCGTGAATTCAATGCCAACGGTCCTGGCGAAATACCCTAATGAATTACATTATAGAAATTTATTATTCTTCTGAGAATGGTATAATAGTATTACTTATGTTTCATGATTACAAAGTACCCATCTCTGACTATACCTCATACTACATCCTACCTATCAGATTCTATCAGATGCTTGTTACCACCCAGAGCATACCAGGTCAATCAACTCTGAAACACAATCATTGCCCACTCACTTCGAAGCCTTGCTGCTGAGTACGAAATACCTGTTCATATACTCTCCAAGCAGGGGTTTGGGTTATTTTTGGCGTATTTTTACGCTTTTTTTTTCGGGGTTTCTTTTTTGCACAGGAATTTTTGTCACAAAATTCCAGTGCAAAAAAAGAACACCCAAACCTCTGTTTGGTGAGTAATGTTCATGTACAAACTTCCCCTAA
The DNA here is from genome assembly GCF_001625305.1 of Branchiostoma belcheri. Lineage (NCBI taxonomy): Eukaryota > Metazoa > Chordata > Leptocardii > Amphioxiformes > Branchiostomatidae > Branchiostoma > Branchiostoma belcheri. Next base: position 3,212,446 of record NW_017803824.1, on the reverse strand, counting down.
ACCAATGAGCAGCGCTGAAGTTGTAATCGCTGAAGCCTGACTTACACGGGTAGTATGTGGAGGTAGTCTGCCAGGAGAGGGGAGGGACCTATCATCAGTACTGACACAGTCAGCACAGACATCCCTCCAATTATCATCAACCGGGCTGCTTTCTGCAAAAAAAGGTTGCAACTGTGTAAAAGCTTTTTTTTACCAACAAACAGAATGTAACTTGTTCTAACTATTGTCTATTTCCATTGCAAATACGTTAATTCAACCAAAGGGAATTTTCACGATGTCCTCTTCACAAAACGTATATGAAATTTGGAAATAGGTTGATGTGGCATTATGTAGCAGCATTGGTACTGACATCCGATGTGTAATGATTAGGTGCTAGACTCTTTCCCGAAGTCTTAACTACTAGTTAAAGACTTCGGGAAAGAGCTAGAGTACTTTGTACCTTCCTATCAGCAAGGAAGCCCCAGACAGGTGCTGCTAGTGTGTACACACCGCCCCATAGCACGAAAATCAAGCCTATGCTGGTCGGGCTTGTTTTGAACTACAAAATGGAGAGGAAATGTTTTAAACACTAAATGATGACAACAAACATCCATTCAATATTTGCACCATTAAATTACGTTTTAATACTAGAAAGGCCAATATTTGCTTTGGAGCAAATACAGCGATGGGTTCACCACATTTTACCACATGGCAGGGAAAGAATGAGAAACACAAGGGAAAACAATGGTTTACATTGATATAACTATAATATGAAGTAACATACAACTAAAACAACAGTTGGATAGCTATTCCCTACTTTATTGGTTAGGATTTTTAATTGCATAATGCAAACTGTTGATTTTACAAAAAAAACGTTACATGCCCCGCATTCCAATGCTGGAGCAGAAAAGCTTGAAATACCTACCAAAACACTTGAATAAAGACATACTGTCAGTATGGAAATGCTCTGTGCAGGTGTTAATCAAGTTAAATCCCAACAGCCAATCAGCAAGAAATGCTCTGTGCAGGTGGAAATGCTCTGTGCAGGTGTTAATCAAGTTAAATCCCAACAGCCAATCAGCAAGAAGTATAGAGGAAAGCTGCATGCCTATTGGTTGATGCCCTGCATTCCATTGTGATGACTCATGCCCAGACATCACAATACAGAGGTGACAGTGAAAACCGTGAACATTGACCCCCCGCTTGCGTTGCGGTACAGTGAAAAAAAATCGGGAATTACAGCAATCAATTTACTGAGTATGTTTGCTTAGTTTCCAGATGTTTTGTACTTGTAGTTTTCCGAACGAAAACCGATGCGCGCACAGATGTTACTTTTGTGACAACATCAAAGTGATTTTGGTTTGTATGTTGAAAAAATACAAAAGACTAGCATTCGAAGTTATTGAAATTCTTGAGTAAGAACAATCAGTTTTGGAATGTTAAAAGCAAAGCAATGGATATTAAAACGAAAATGTTAAAATTAAATGTTGAAATTGTTAAAATGTAAAATGGTTAAAATTGTTGAAATTGTTAAAATTGTTAAAAATTGTAAAAAGGATAATTAAAAGTATCCAGTGTACCGGGGTTCGAACTCGTAATGTCTGGACTTGCAGCCCTGCGCGTTACCAACCGAGCTATCTGGACACGTTTCCATTACTCTCTGCATTGTATGTCATATAAAGTGAACAACATGGCGGTAAAGATCGCTTCAAGTACTAGTAAGGGACTTTCTAGGAGATACACTCTACAATTTTGGTGATTCTTCAGAAATCGATAACAGAATATATAATACTAGTCGGTGAAGATTGTGGAAAATTGTTGATACCGTGGCGCGCGCGCGTGCGCCGACGATACACATTACGTACCGTTGTTTACAGTACTCGCGGGGCGCAGGTCATTGACCTCCCGCTTGCGTTGTTACAACAGAGAAGAGCAAAATATCTGCCAGTTTTTGCGTCAGATTTTCAGTGTTTGTTAAAATCATATACAGGCATCCATGCAGGCAAGGGTACCGAAGTAACGGGTTCCTCACTGGCCACCCAGTGCGGAACTCAGGGGGAAAGTGGCGTCGGCACTCGGGGCCCTGTGCGGAAGAAAGCTCCGCACTGGAATTCTAGTGCAGAAACGGCTTTGTTCCAGTGCTGAAACACCGTCAGGACTGGAATTCCAGAGCTGAATCTTGACTCGGCACTCGTTTTCCGGTGCTAAACTTCCACTCAGCACTCGTTTGCCAGAGCTCGGAGGCCGTTCACCACTGGATAGCCAGCGCTCGGAGGCCGTTCACCACTGGATAGCCAGCGCTCGGAGGCCGTTCACCACTGGATAGCTAGTGCTGAATTCCACTCGGCACTCGCTACCAGTGCTCGGGGGACGTTCACCACTGGATAGCAAGTGCCGAAGTCCCTAAGTAACGCGTTCCTCACTGGATCGTTCCAGTGCTCGGTGACTCTTGGTGCTGGAAGCCGAGTTCTCATATCATTTCGGCACTGGGCCTCTGGTGCTTACGTCGGCCGTGCGGCGTACAGTACAGTATCGCAGGCCAAGTCTATGTCTGTAAAATGTGAGGATCTGAGGCCTTGCAGTATTGTCCTGACGATCACCTTGTTGTCCCGATTATAATTTGTTACCCGGGCGGTACGATCTCGAAAATATAAGTGTTAGAGTTCAAAGGCGGCATCTCGGTACCCTTTCTAAAGACAAGGTTTGAATTGCCGATTTAGAGTTTCCAGTGCTGAAGCCGCCGACACTGGGCGCCAAGTGTTGACGTAACTTCGGCACTGGAGATCTAGGACGGAAGCCGCCTCACCTCTGTCTACCGAGTGCTGAGAAAGGAACCCGTTACTTCGGTACTTTTGCTCCATGCAGCTATAATTCTTCCAACTAGTTCGTAGTTAGGTGAAATGTTTATAGGAATCACACGAATCGGTATCCAGTATCAGAGTATCATGGCCCACGGCCGAGACCGCGTGGACCAGCTGCGCTGGTACGTGAAAATGGTAGTAAATAAATTAATTAGCCAACAGCCAATCAACAGCCACATCTGCAAACATGACCACACCTGCTTGTATGCCCATATTTGGGCCTTCCCCCGAATTCCTTTCTTATTACGTCACGCGCGTACGCCCCCACAGTACTTTCCTATGGGGACCACTACAAAGCAAATAAAACGATTGTAAAAGCTTGTATCAAAAAAAATTAGAAAAACGCCTAAGGGTATTCACCCACTCTACCTCTATACGAAATTACAGATAATTTCGCCCAAAAATGAAGGAGTTGAATCAATTTAAAGAAGTGGCAGGAGGAGGAGAAGGAGGAGGAGGAGGAGGAGAAGAAACATCAGAAAAAGCAATATGGGTTCACCACCACTTCGTGGTGTGGTGAACCCATAAAAATCATAAGAAATATGGCATGTTCACCTGGTCTGACAGGTAAGGCTCTAAGATGGGTTGGAGGAAGGACATGTTACATGACGTCACCATCGTCAGTCCACCTACAGACAAATGCGCATGTGGCTGTTCAGTAAAGCTGTGGGTCATCGTAACCAGAACATACAGTACTATAGGGTTTGCAACTTTAGAAAGCAAAAGGTGCATTTCTGCGGGTATGTATCCAAAGCACATCCAAACAAACGTTCAAGCCTTTCGGCCCCGGAGCCCAAAATATGCATTGTATAATTGTCTGAAAACGTAAAAAAAAAACATTTTAGGAGGATTATATAAAGAAAACAACAATTATTTTGCCCACTCTACCTCCATAGCAAATTTAAGGTGTTTGACCAAATGGCAGAAGGAAGAGAAGAAAAAGAAACACGAGTAAAACAATACATGTCATGTCATGTATGGATGAAATATTTTCCTTCTTACAAGTCAGGGCGATGGTTGGAACCCTGAGGAAGGACAGTAAAGCTGATGTGGTCTGCTTTTCTTCCTCTTTCTCATCTACACAAACGCATGGGAAGGAAGTGGGTAAGAAATCAATATGTAGGGCGATGAAAAAAAAATCAGAAAACACCTTTTTAAACGACGAAAAGTTTACATCAATCCAGTGACATATACCAACTGAGGACTCAAACTCTGGATTTATCCAAAGCAGACCCGATCGCATTTTCCCATATGTTTATTCAGGGACATTATATAGGTGGTTCATCATAATCATACCATCTTGCTTAGGCAGCAGGATCCACACAACCACACCCGAACACAGCATCACTCCTCCAACCAGCAGGAACGGCATCTTATAACCTCCGATCTACATGTTGGTTGGAAGAAGAATTTTGCAGTTATAATCAGTACTAAAATGTTATAGAGCAAGCACACAAAAAACTGTACTGCATGCATGGCATATATTTTGTCATACACAAGTATCATAAAATACAGAGCGAGAATACATCATGTGCGTGCGGTATCTATATCAAACGATAATTCACTTCTATGATATCAGTTTTGAAAACTCACGTCGTATAACAGTCCCCCCAGAGCAGGCCCTGACATCAAACCGATACCGTTGAACCCTTCCAGAGCGCCCTGCAAGGGAAATATATTAGCAAAAATGGATATGGACTATCCACAACATGGACGGAAGTCAACAGAACCTCTACTTTCTTCTCGTGTGTACAATATGTTAAGCAAATTACGTGTGTGACATTTGCTGAAGATTAGACATCCAGGTGATATGATGCGCCAAACAACATTTACTTAAGCAACGTTTCAGGTAGCATCCACTACCTTTCGTCAGTGTCAGTGACGAAATATAGTGAATGCTACCTGAAACGTCAGACCGTTTCCAAGTTGCTTGAGTAACTGTTGTTGGCGAAAGTTAAACACTGTTCAAGAAAAAAATTACCATGACTTTAGCCACGTTGTTTGGGAATGCGTGAGTCAGGATGGCTACTCCTGCCGTGATGTAGGCAGACACTCCAAAAGCCTCCAGTGTCCTGGTCACGAAACAGTAAACTACAAAGCTAGTTCCCTCAATGTATTCTGAAAATCTGCAGGGGTAGGACAAAAATATTACAAGTAAGATCTGAAAAGACCCTGCCAATACTGCAACGTTCCATGTAATAAATGTAGTTACAATTATCAAAGTAGCTGACTTACGAGTCTATCAACACATTCAGCGAAATAAAATACGGCATTTGAAAGACATAAAGACAAAACAACCAGTGTGGTACCGGCAGCAAACTTACCCGAACATCAGAGAGCAGCACCCACCTACAAACATCCCGGTTATCAACATGAACCTGGACCCTATATATGTGATCTAAGTGTGATGGGAGGAAGGAGAACTCAGTAAACATTGTGGCATGAAACCATGACCTTGATTCTTATAACAGAAACGAAAACTATCCACAAGAATATAGGATTTACATAGATTTATTTACATAAACATCATCATACAGTAACGTTACGTTGTCTGAAATATCTATATATATATGATAGTAAGTTATCATATATAAGTCAAAACGTCAGCAAAGTATATATATCATCATTATTCTTACTGTGAAGTGTAGTGTAGTGTACTCACATATTTTCCAAAGATTGGGGCAGATATAAAGCTGACTATTGCAAAGCAGCTAAAAACAAAACCCACGGTCACTTGTGAGGCTCCTCTTTGGAGAGCCTAAATAGCATGAACCAGAACATTCACTGTTATTTATATATATGCAAGATCATTAAGAAAGTTACGTTTGACTAGGTCTTGCATAAGAATATAAATGGCTGCAATGTGGTACTAGTAAGTCTTACCAGTTACAATTGTGTGTTACAAACAAAACAAAACATAGAGAGAAAAGCTCAAATCTATTTACCTCTTTTGGAAAAAAAGGTGCGATGACAGAGAAACTGCAGGACCCTGCAAAGTTGACGAAACTGATACAGACAAGTGTTAGAATTTGAGTTTTCGATCCTTTTGGACAACAGAACCATTGGAAACCTTCCTGGTCTTCTTCCCTTGAGCCAAAAACATCCTCTTCGGCCGTCACGGTGTTCTCGATACTTCCTCCATTTACTTGCAAATCAGCCTCTGGGGCGTTACAAGAATTAGAGGGATCTGAAGTTCTGTCTACAGAAGTTGGACTATCCGTAATCTCCATGCCAGATCACAAGAGAGAGAATAAAATCACATACACAGACTAGAATCATAGAGAAGGCACTAAGAGAGTACGAACTACTGTAAGTAATGATCTAACTATAATGGTACCTAGAATCTAGTAGAAAAACGAGTTGTACTAGTCTAAAGTTGACTCATGAACTTTCACCCCACGTAGTTTCTGCAGGTGTGGCCAGAATGGTATGTGGGTGTGGAGCAACATTTCTTCCCCTCCCAAATAACTGCCCGGAATGTATTTACCGGTACGTTAACTTGAAGTGCATGAGCAGTGCGTAATCCGATGTTTCGATTGTGGTTCAGCGCATAGGTTATAGTTTTCCATGATCTTACACTGAGCTGCATTTCAGATTCAAGCTCAGAAGAGAGCTTGTAACTAAGTTTTGTTTACACTTAATTAGGTTGGATGAACCAGTGCGCTCATTCCAGGAAAAATTAACCCTGTATGTGTGCGCTTGATTGAGTTGTAACCGCAGATTTCACGGCGGCGAAAAAAAATGTTTGGGAAATCTGCCTTATATGACATTTACTGACATTCCTTATCACATTTCGTCATCACTTCATACCTGAAGCGTGACCGTGCGACTGAGTTGCGCAATCACCCATCACCTCTGACCTGAATGAGTACATTATACATAAAAGGGGGGATTCAATTTGACACATTAACAGTATATCAAACCAACTAAAGCAGATGTCAAACTCACAGATTCTACGATTGGCCGATGTCTAACTTCTTGTTATAAAGTTAGATGTTAGCTTCCTATTTATAGCTTTGACACGTAATGCATCACCCCCATTTCCCTATATTGTATGTTCCAACATGGCTGCGCCCATGGCGAGGTTGCGACTGACGCTCTCCTGAAGTTGCTGTCGGATATTTGGGTATTTTTATTGCATTTTACACCTTACTGTTTTAATATCTTACATTCCAAGGGTTGGTAAAACTGTCGGTATGGCAAAGAAGGGCGAAAATTTATCTAATTATATATAGTCAAGTGCCAGATTTTTTTTGGGGGGGGGGCACATGGACACGTTTACATGTACGTTTGTAGTGTACTGGTCATGTAGCCGAGGCGGCATATCTATAAAAGTGGCTCACTTAATAGCCACGGCTACTGGTCATGTTGCTATATATAATTTCACAGTTTGTACCTCCTGCTTTCCCAACGGCAGCGGTTTACTGCGTACAGCATATTCTGGTAGTGAATTCCATGTGTGTTCTAAACTTTTGTTAACCTTTGGCTCTCTTTTTTTCAGAGAAGTGATCACACCAACCAAACTTCAGTCAACTTCAGAAAGACCAGGACATGACCATGTTTGGAGCCTCAGACTGGGGTGATGATGATGAGGCAGCACGCCTGGCCCAGTCGCTGTTTTCCTCGGGAGATGGTTTGTCTTCATTCACAAAGGTAAGACAGTCATCCTGTCAAACTCAGATCTGAGTACAAGAAACTGCACAATTCTAGGTAACATTAGTATGCTAAATGGCTCTGAGAGAAATATCTTGAAAATGTTACATAGTCGGTCGCACACCATTATAGTAAATAGTGGATCCAGGAGGACCAATCTTATTTGCATCTTTGCAAAATTTGTTTAGGCGAGGCCAAGAATGTACACTGTTAAAACTTGATACGACTTTTGTCACACAGCACAAGAGGAAAAGTGTCAAATCAAAAGAGGTTCTAAAGCATGGAGGGAACCAGGAGACCTTAGAACAGAAGAAAGAAGACCCCAAAGTTGGTAGTGATCAGAGCAATGGATCTAGTGCCATGTCTCACAAGCCAAAAAGGAAAAGAACCAGGAAGAAAAAGCCACATTTGTCAGCTGAAGGTACAGAAATGTCTACCAAGCCACAGATAACGCTTAAACAAAAAAGAAAACTGAAGAGAAAAAGACAGGAAGAATCTGAAGTTGGAGAAGATGTATCCTCAAGCCGTGCAAGTGAAGGAGACAGAAAAACACAACCAAAAACAAAGAAGGCAAGAAAGTCAAAGACACAGCAACAAGTCGGTGTGGACGAGACAGACAACTGTGCAGATGCAGGACCTGTCAGAGTAAAGAAACCAAGTTTCAAACAAGGAACAGCCAAAGACAGCAAGGTACCTCCTGCAGGTACTTCAGAAGTGCCAAAGACAAGCCTAAAAAGAAAGACAACTGAGACAAGAAGTGAACCAAGTGTTCAGAGTATCAAGGGGAAAACCTCTGATGAAGTCCCTGTTAAGATGCAGAAGATACAAAAGTCAAAGCATACAGAAAAAGAGACAGATGTCAACAAAGACACAACAGGACCAAGTGACAGCCAAGGCAGCCAGGAGGACACTAAGAAGGGAAAGAAAAGACAGAAGAAGAAGAAGAACAGGAATAAGAACAAATTCAAAGCAGCTGAAGAAGACAAGTCCACTGTACCAACTGTTGAAAAAAGTAGCAATGGCAGTACAGAAAAGTCTAAGCCATCCGCTGAAGATGATCAGACTGGAAAAGCTGTTCTAAAAGAAAAAGGAAAAATGGCCAGAACAGGGATCACAGAAAAGGCTCCTCAGCAAGTTGCCAAGGAGGAAAATGTAGAAACTTCTCCTAGTGCCAAACCTCCAGGAAAGAAGAAAAGTTCTCCCTTTGCCAAGCTGCAAAAGGTGTTGCAGTTCATGAGGCCAAATCAGGAGGCTGAAAAGTCTCCACCATCCTTTCCCGGGCCAAATATTTTACATCTGGTAAACCTGTCAGACGAGGAAGACAGTGGGAAAACAGGCAAGCAGAAAGGAGACACAGACACACTGGCAGACAGTAAAACCAAAAGCACAAAGGAACTAGCAGAAAGCAAAAAGATGAAGAAACAAAGTGGTGGTATTGCAGATATTAGAACTAAACATCAGCAGACTCCCTTTAAGACATCAGAGGAAAGTCTTGAGAAGGATCCCAAAGAAGGAGTACAGGACCGTTCTTCTGTACTGAGACAAAAGATGGAGGCCAGGTTGAAGTCAGCCAGGTTCAGACAGATCAATGAGATGCTCTACACTACAACAGGTAGGTGTGCACCTGTACATGTTTATCGTTAGGCCACTAATATTTCATTTTCTTGATTCTTGGTCACCTTTAAGAAATCGTGGTAGCCAGCGACAATAGAGAGTTGGCGGAAACTACAGAGGATGGCACACAGGCTGGTTGTATCGCTTAAACTAATAGTGTTATGGTGTATGCTTCATACACAGTGGTGTTGAAGTAAAGTATCTTATGTCCTCTTTAAGGCGAAGAAGCCAGAAGGATGTTCCAGAAGGATCCAGGTGCGTTCCAGGTGTACCACCAGGGCTTCTCAGCACAGGTGCAGAAATGGCCGGTAAATCCAGTGGACAAGATCATAGCCTGGCTCAAGAGAAGGTACAATGTTGTTACAAGTAACAATATGTTGAAAGGGAAATCATGCTAGTTAGTAGGTGTGTTATACCTTCTAGGTTCTTCCTGGGACGAAACAATTATTGGCATCAGATCAGCTTAAAATAGTACAGGACAGACTGCAATACTTCATCCAAAAGCTAGGAGGCATTGCAGATAAGGAGGCCACATTCCTGAACTACTAGTACTCTATCTTTTCATCTGAAAGTCCTAGTGGAGCAAAACAACTTAAGTTTTCTTGTAAATGTTAGCTGTCAAGTTTTGATTACTATGACACACTATTAGATTTTACATAGATGATATAGATAATTACAAAATTAGTAGTGCATCTGTAACTTTGCACATTTTTGCAGGCAGTCTTCTGAAGTAGTGGCAGACTTTGGATGTGGAGACGCTAAAGTAGCCCGGAGTGTGAAGAACCGTGTTCACTCCTTCGACCTGGTGGCTGTCAACAAACATGTGACTGTGTGTGACATGACCAAGGTTGGTGCTCTAAATACTTACAGTATGTCATGAATGGGCCACACCAGTTCTTGGATTTAGAAAGATGCTCTACTGGAAAATCATCATGAAAACAAAGGCTGAGGAAAAGTTGTCTTCTTGGTTTACCAAGATTCAAAGATTTCCCCCAACCCTGTTTATGTAAACGCATATGTAACTTAGTAAGTGTAGGGGAAGGGAGAATTATTCTGACTGTGAGGAGTTTATTCTATAATGTATTATATGATGTGTATACATGAATGGCACCAATGGCTGCTTTGGTATCATGTAATATCGGTTTATTTGTGTACATGCTGTCATTGGAAATAAAAATCAGAATCTGAATGCTGGACCTGTGTTTGCTCCCACCCAGGTTCCCCTGGAGGATGAGACTGTAGATGTGGCAGTTTTCTGTCTGGCCCTGATGGGAACCAACACCTCTGACTTCCTCAGGGAAGCCAACAGGGTCCTCAGACTGGGGTGAGTTGGGCCCAGACTTCATGTTTCATTTGTTGTCAGTTTTATGGATGTTATCCATCTGTCCATAAACATAACATCTATCTCTACAGTTCCTTGATGTAACCCAAATCTTGTAAGTGGTTTGTATGAGCCTTGTTTTGAGTTGAAAATTGAAAAAATGGGATGAAAAGAGAGGAAAATTGGATCTGTCCATATTAGTATTCATTCCCAAAACTGACCCTTTAGCTCCAGTTTCCTATTGATTTTTCAGTTTAGCATTATTTTCTAATCCAAGAATGACAAATTGAGCTTGAAAGGACACCGTAAAGCTCAATTTGTGTAATTTTTTTCTCAAAGCAAAATTTTGATAACTGTAACATGTAACCTGCATTCTTCAACAAGCCGTCATAGCTTGAAAATGCTTATAAAAACTTGTCATCATGGTATTTGTAACTTTTTCTCACACAGTGGTGTACTTAAAATTGCTGAAGTTGCCAGCAGGTTCGAAAACGTCAATGGCTTCATCAGAGGGCTTGGACTCTTTGGATTCAAGCTTGTGTCAAAGGTATTTTATCTTTTATTTATTCAACATCCAACTCACCTTATAGAAGACAAGAACATACTAGTAGGGAGTAGCCATGCTGGAATCAAGACATTTGGTTACAGACACATGCACACAGTCAAACAGACAATACTTGTAAATATGTGGTAAAGTAAAGAGACCGCCACAGTTTGGCAGTTTAGCTTGCTAGGCATTTTATTTGGTTCTCAAGAAATAATACACCTTTTGTTTCTGTGCAGGACCTGTCCAACAGCCACTTTGTCATGTTTGAGTTCACCAAGATGTCTGAACCGAAGACCAGCCGGGCAAGTTCTGCACTGGAACTCAGACCCTGTCTGTACAAGAAGAGATAGGCCATGTCCAGAATCATGTGGATGTACATGTATCTGTAGCAGAGCTTGACTTGAAGGCTGATATTTTTCTTGTATGTACAACAACATGTAAGACCCATCCTGTGCAAGCTGTTGTAGGGTCACCGGGGCCTTAAATATGCAGTTTGTTCATTAAAAGCTTTTTAATTTCCCGCGGACAAAGACAAATGAATTTGACATACTTTATATTAGATATGGACAGACTAAATTCACAATTGGTTTTAGAAATTGGACCATGTCTGGTCCCTGTCATCAGGAACTCTTGGCAGGTTCAAGTCCACACTTTTTCTGCCGTCTTTAACCAGCTGGAGTTTGATGATGGGGAGTTTTTCGGGCTCCTTCTTGTCGTTCTTTGCCATGACGTCGTCGGGATTGTCCACAGCGATACGGAGTGTGCAGCCTGGGTGTATCAGCCCTCTCTCGTGGGCTACTGCAACCTGGTTAACTACTCTCCTTTCAACCTGTAATATAGCACAAACAAGGCAATCAGAGATGGCAGACTTACCCACTTATAAAAAATATATGTACGAATATTTATAACACAAATCATGCTGTAACAGCTACATATATGTGTAAATGACAACTGAACGACTAAAACACAAACAAACAAACCTCATGTTTGATAGACCTGGCTCCGTAGTGGACGTCGTACCCACCAGCCAGCACATCCAGCACCTGTCTGTCCCACAGCAGGGTGATCTTGTGCTTGTTCATGGCCTAGAATGACAACAAAGTACAACTGTTTGGGTTATTTGTACATACAAGAGAGTCTTGACTACAAGTGAGCCAGGATGAAGGTGTTAAAAAAAATTAGAATGGATTCATGGTGGGTATCTTGGATGGATTCAAGGTTATTTCCACAACAAATCAAAAGTTGCTTTCTTGTTTGTCATCCTCAACAGAGGTGAAGCATAATGCTTTTTCAAGTAGCTATACTTGTACAAGTACAATGCAGCTTCCTATCAAAAGTGTGATACTTACTCTGCTGGCCCAAAACTCCATCTCCTTGGTTACCAGCTTGACAAGCTCTGATTGGCTGAACGGCAGGAAGTACACGATCTCATTGATCCGACCAATAAACTCGTCTCTTCTGAAAGCTCTCTGGAAAATGGAATAAGAAATGATTTTGTACAAATATTTTTTAGAAAACTGTACAAATAATTTAATCAGATGGTTTTCAGATTTAAAAAGAATAATAATACAATACTAGTAGTCTAATAGAGAATTTGACGACTGTTGATTTCAAAGGGAAAAGACATTTGATACATTGTGTGCTTAACAATTGTGACATAAAAATCTATCTCACCTTTAAGATGGGATACACTACTTTCTCTTTAAACCGTCTGGAGATTGTGATCCTTTCAGTCATCAAGATGTCATCATCTGAAAGTATGGACATTCATTTTGGAAATGTTGGTAATGACAATTATTGTAAGGACATCAGCAACAAGGTATAATATAGCTACACAGCCATGCGGCTAGAAATACCATTGTATTTTGAGGTACATTGTATATGCAACAGTTGTATTTTAGAGCAAAATCAGTTGAAGACATCACTCAGGCAGCTGAAAACATAACCTTCTTGTTGAATGTGATAAAACTCTTCTGTGTTTGTTCCAGTGTGAGTGGATCAAACTAGTCACTCTTGTCATAATACTGATAGTGTTAGTTGTACAGCTCGAACTTAAATGTACATGTACCTTACGCTGGTATGTTACATGCCTTCAGGCAGTTAATCAGTTCCATGTTTGTGATACAAACAACAAGAAAACCTGACCGCCAGTCTCCTGTCTTCTCTGGGCCCAGACCTCCTGTGCCTCCTTCCGCAGCTGAAGTCCATGGTCAGCGATCACTTCACTCGCTAGGTTAGAGGTCATGACAAAGATGGCGTCCTTGCACTCCACAGTCTTTCCCTTTCCATCTGTAAGCCTTCCCTATTGTAATAGTTTTAAAGTCAATTTAAATTCTTGGCTCTCCGATTTAACAAAAAAATATTACTAAACTGGCAGATCAGCATGTAAACAGAGTCTGATGGGAAAGACTACCTTGGTAAACACAGTTTCAGGGACTAATAGTTTCCGTCTCAACATTGTGGTTTCATGTTGTCCTCTCCATAGACTGTGGCTTTAAAAGTGTCCAGGAACCGAGGAAATATCCTTTGTGTGACCTAAGCTACAGAGAGTAGTAGCAGGATTTTCTTCAAACCCTCTAGCTTAGCTTTATTCATGTCAACAATTGAACAACCTCGACACTGCATGGGAGGCAGCAAGGACAGATCCACCTGGCGAGGTGCTACGCTCCCCATTGGAGCAGGCCAGGCAGTCATGAATGAGTGAGTGACTAGCTTACATCTGATCCTCTTGCTTAAACTTTACTTCAAAATGTCAAAGTAAAAAATGTAAAGTATCAAGAATGAAGGAAATGGATGCATTTCCTCCCACCTCATCGAAGAGCTGTAGCATGATGGTGAGGACGTCAGGATGGGCCTTCTCCACTTCATCAAACAACACCACGGCGTTAGGGCACTGCTTTAGCTTCTTAGTCAGCTGGCCTCCCTGCTCATGGCCAACGTACCCCGGCGGGGACCCAATAAACTTTGCAACCTAGGTGGTAAAAGAACATTTGTTTACAGAGGTGCAGTGAGTTGGAATAGACTGCCACTCAATGTTAAAACTGCTTCATCTGTGTTATACAAAACACTGTGTTCACAATTGAGTGACCTCTGACCTCCAAACCCTGGCATGACCCCGATTGCGAGTATGGATAACGATTTTGATGTTCATGTTTAATTGTTCTTGTCTTGTTGTACAGTACTATATATATTGTCTCATTGTGTGTAATGTACCCAGGGCAACTCCGAACAGCAGTGTTAGTCACTGATAAAGTGTCACCCTGGTAAAAGAATACAGAAGTAAATAAATAAAACCTGTTTTGTTAATTTGGGGACAAAACAAAATACAAATTGAATTACAGTCGTCAAAGTAAGTTGGTAAGGTTAGACATGCAGGTAATAAGATATGCCAAAAAAAGAGTTACTCAAGCAAGTCGATATGCTTTTAGAAACAGACGTTTCAGGTAGTGTCTACTACTTCATCAGTGACACTGGAAAGATTCAAAATCAGCAGATTTATAAACATGAACTATTGAAGTTGTAAGAGTATATTGGGCTATGCTGTGTAAAACAAAGATTTTAAAACAACCTGTTGACAAATGACTCATGGATGACTGAAAGAGACAAAATAACTAGTACTCACCTCATGTTTCTCTTGGTACTCAGACATGTCCATCCGAACAAACCCCTGCAGTGGAAAGATGAATGTCAGTCCAAAATTTTCAGTCCAAAAACATTGTCTTCGATAAAAACTGAATGGATCAAATGATCTAGGCTGATCAGTAACTGTGTAAAGCATGAACAATCAAGAAATGTAACATCCACAATGTAACCTTTCCTTCAAAAGACATGATACTGTTCCTTACCTTCTTGACATCTTTGTGCATGTATCGGGCTATCTGCTTGGCCAACTCTGTTTTACCTGTCAAAGATAGATAAGCAACCATAAGAGACGTGGTGCCTGACTCACCAGCTTTAATGCCTGATCTGTCTGTATAGACAAGTACATGTATTACATTTATGTTCTCGTTCTTTTCTTTTGTTCTAGAAGTGCCTACAGTAAAGGTAGAAGATAATTACCAATGCCAGATGACCCAAGGAACAGGAACACTAGTGGATGGTCTTCATCATACCAGCCGTTCTCCTTTCTTCTGATTGCTATAAGAGAGGAAGACAGGAAAAACTTTCAGCTAGAATTACACATGGCCTCATCATCTTTAAATCTGCTACCCTCAAATCATCTGGTGGAAGGATACTTGAATTTAGGGCAAGAGTGCCTTTTCAAGAACAAATGTATAAAATAAAGCAATGCAGTGCAGGTACGCAAAAGAGTATTCGAGTTAGTTACGTTTCTTAATTTGAATAGGCTGCCATGACCAATGATACTCCCCTCGTATACTGGTGTAATTTTGTGTTAAACCCACCAATTACATCCATAAGGACACCATGAGTTATTGGAATAACAAGTGTTATAATCGAATGCCAATCTCTGTCCCCACCTGCAGCAACAGTAGTGATGGCTCCCTCCTGTCCAATGATGTGCTCCCGTAGTCTCTCCTCCAGGGGAAACTTTCTCCTCTCCTCCACTTGCTTTTGTCTCTGCAGCTCTGCATACTATTATGATTTTGTGGCAAAGGACAGAAGGAGATTAATGCTATGTGACATGTTGATAAAATCTTTTAGTGTTTGAGTGCTGTTTAAAGCAAGTAATTTTGCACACATTTGTACAGCCTAGCCCATAGTTAATCTAGATATAGAAATGCAAAACAAAAACACACAAATGCAACATTTTGCTCAACCTGCAGCCATTCTCTCATTGGTCAAACAATTTTGATGGACAGCCAGGATTTTCTATTATCATATTTGTGGGATACTTTTCTTCAACTTGTGCATATAATATCAACTAACTTTACCTGTAGACAGTCAGCAAGGTACAAGAAACTGTATGAAGGTGAAAGTGAAAGTGAAATCCTCACCTTGTCTTTATACTCCTCCAGGAGTTTTTTAACCTCCATGTTGTGTGCATACAGGCCTGCAGCATGGCCACTGTCATTTTCCAAGGTGGGATCTGCACCTGGGGGAGCAAACATACATTTTTCAACTACTAGTATATGTTCATGGTGGCAGCAGATGCAGATTCCTGTAGATGAAAGTATTATTTATAATGATAAGTTTATGGTACAGAAGTGATCACGAAAACTGCAAACATAAAAGTACTGTTTGTACCATATTTTGGCACATGCAGTTTCAGGAGGTTCAAGTATACCCAGTTTCAAAAAAGATGAATGGATATGATGCTTACCAGCTTCCAAGAGTGCTTTTACAATGTGTGTATCGTCTGTCAGCACAGCATAGTGCAGAGCTGTGCATCCCCGGAAACTGGCTCGGTTATTCAGCCGGTTACTGAACTCATCTTCTCTGGTCACAAGAACTGCAACAACAGCAGAATGAAAAATTGAACTGTCATACATGCCTATTGCCAGTACAGATACAGAGGTATCATTGAGGATGGTTTGCAGGGAAACTTACCATCCAGTGAATGCATTCCTTTCTCTCGTGCAGTCTGGTAAACATTGACAAACTCTTCTCTCATATTTGGGTCAGCACCAGCCTCCAGTAGAGCCTTCACTGCCCTGCAGTCATTTCAGGAGAAAAAAAAAACATAAACAGTTCAACAGGCAATTGTTTTTGTTTTCTGGATTCACCTTTACCAACCAATGGCAGAATACCTGGTACATCATGTATATGTTATAGACCCAACATTTGGTCCTTCTACTTAGGCCATGTTGATTTGATTATATGGATGACATCATCCGGGAACTCCAAAACTGATGCGCGCGTGCGAATAAAAAAAAGTTTTGCAAAAAAAAAGTTCTTTTCATTATGAAATCTACGTGGTCATGAGGGTTGAGCAAATGGCACAGAATATTGTTTGGCGAATAATCTAGTCTTCAAGTTCATTTCTTTACAATTTCGTCTTTTTTGTTTGATTTTGGCATTCTACGAC
>NW_017803824.1:3187116-3195465 GCF_001625305.1 Branchiostoma belcheri | reverse complement strand
ACAATTTCGTCTTTTTCGTTTTGGCATTCTACGACATTGGTATAGTTTTTATAATTTTTTTTTGTAACTTATGGTATATTTTACATTTTGCAACTGTTCTGTACGATTTACAGTATGGTTGAAAACTTTTTTTTTTTTGAAACGGCCGAAAATTCATGCGCGCGCGGATGTCATCCATATAATCAAATCAACATGGCCTTAATATCAAGTCTCTGAAGTGACACATTCAGTTGTGCTTACCCTAAGTTCCTACTGACAGCTGCGACCATGAGTGGAGTCCATCCCAAAATGTGCCGCTGGTTTACATCAACTCCAATCTCTGCCAGTCTGCCAACAGAATGGATACAAGACATTCATATAACTAATATTCCAAGATGCTATACTTAAAAATTATCTATGAGTCAGATTACTGCAGTGACATCAGATGCTGAAATGCCATGCATGTCAGCCTTATTTCAAGCCTCACAAACTCCTTTTCTTGTTATGAGGTTGTTTGCTTGTCATAATCTCATCAACTTATAACTTCTTAGCATATTTCAAATCTGAGAACAAATTAAATTGCTGGGGTCTTTGAAAAGGTATATTACTGGAAACGTTAATGCATATTTATCCTATAATGACTATTATATAAATTTGATGGTTTCTCACCGTTTGATCTCTGCGACATCATTACGTTTTGCTGCAGCAAACAGCTGGGAATCTATGGTAAAGTACAATTATTAAACCACCTGTACATCAGTCTGCACAAATTAAGGACATCTATTAAGAATACATTGAACGTATATGCTAATGTGTATGCACCAATTATGTACTACCATATATCACTACATATTACTACATGTTGTTGTGTAACAGTGGGGGCAGTCTATTCTAACTGGCTCAAAACATTCAGTTGGTGGCGATGGCACCCCACTGTTATATACAGAGTTGCATTTTCGTTTAGCTATATAAACGTAGCAGCCTGTAAACGTAGCTAGATGATTTTATTGCGGCCGGTTGTTTGTCATAGCCTCGCTGAAAATTGTACTATAAAAAATCACACTGACTTTGCCTTTACTTGTGCTACCAGAGGATGATGTAAATATACGCACGGTTGTCAGCGCCACGGCTCCCGTAACAGTAGGCGACTCCCGCCGCTAGAAACACACCAGCTCCACAACCTGACGCAACCACCGCCCCCCTCCCACCCCAAACACTTCCTCGAACGAAAACACCGCAAATACGCCAGAAACTGCCGCTCCGTGTAGACAGCTGAGATCTGTGAAGCGTTAACGCGTTGTTTCTCAGCGGCAGACGTGCACTGTGTCCGAGTTTGACCAGATTTGGGGCAAGTTTGACGCCTTTCCAGAAAATTCTGGCACAGGAGGCCGCCATCTTGGTCGGTTTTGCTCAGGCAAAGCCTCATGGGATACCGTCGTCTGCTACATCATGCTGATATTCAAGCAGATGTTAGGATGGAAAATAGTAACGTTAACTTTTTCTGACTGCCCGTTTCCCTTATGTTTTGACATAAAAGATGCGGTCAGAAAACTTGATTTGTCCATGGCTATTCAAACAAGGATTTTAACTTAACCTCACTTTGACTGGATAAGGTTCAGAAATAGCTTAGTTAGCAAGCAGCTTTGTCTCTTACATATATCAAGGAGGTTATAGTGAACTACTATAACCTCCTTGCATATATTTAACATTACACAAAAGTCAAGAAGACACAAGAGCAAGACCACCAGACTACCAAAAGACATGGCTCTGATTCATATTGTTACATGTCAAAACAATACAAAGAGCAGATCAATCTAAAATCTGGTTAAGTATGTTGCGAGCTCGCGAGATAAAACTTAAAGTTAAATACTGATGTTGCAACAAGTGCATATCTTTACTGTGCACGTCACTACTGAAAATGTATGAAATTATATATGGCGATCTCAGAGATACCACAAAAAGAGTGCATGTAAGACCCACAAAAGTGTGCAATCACTTTAGAAATACCATAGCTAGTTCCAATTCCTGAGGAAAGGACAAAATACTTACATGTAACGTTACAATCTTCTGCAAGACTTTCCCACTTTCTGGTGACAGAATTTCTAATTGACTTATACCTCACATACAAAACTATATCACTTCTTCTAGGACTTCCCAAAGATAAATACTTTAAATATGCGTTTTAACTGTTTGAATGAAAAGATAAAGTAGTTCAGTCCATGTGGCCCCGAAAAGGGACCTTAGTTGGTTATGCAATAGTTCGTAATAATCTCTATGAATATTGATCATACCATAGCTCCGTCATGTAGGTTTACATTGCTATGGTCAATTACCAAAATAGAGGTCCTTTTAAAAACTGTCTTTAAAGTCTTTATAATTTGATCACACAAACTGAACCCCAATACTTGTCAATCTGTACATTATGGTGATCCCAATACAGATATGTCTTACCGAGACATGTACAACTCCGCATAATACTGCTATATTCAAGACAGCATGTACTGAATTTAATCAATACAATGGCTTTTCTTTATTTAAGGCCCCATCGTCTTATATCCTATATTCTGGGATATCCCAAAGGTGCAAACACTCCGCTCAGGCTCTCTTTTTACGTTGTTCAGCATTATTTGTATGAATCTCAAAACCAACAAGTTGACTTGTTGTGGCCTTAAATAAAGTATCCCATCGATGTCAGTCAGCTCCTTCCCTGCCCATGCGCCACACCACTACAGCTCTCTACGATAGCACAGCAGCTTCACAGCCACTCAACGTCACTCTGGAAAAAAGATACATGTTAAGTTTCCAAAATCTACACCTGTGGAGATTTTTTCAAAAGCAACACCTTAACAGAAGGTGTAAACAGATGAGATATCATTTTGTACACGGGGCTGCCAAATATTTAAGAATTCTTCACCCCATACCATTGTGTTTTTATGCACCCAATAATGATTTAAAATTTCTTTTCTAATTTGGGCACGCACAATCTTATGTATGTAGTTTCAACATTCATAAAAATAATTGGGCAAAAAGTTTTAATACCCCCACCACCACCACTAAGGTAGAACTTTGGCACCAAATTTGAATTGTGTACTGCCGACGGTACATGGTTAGGCAGTGAATACAGGTTGTCAGGCACATAGAAATTAAAAAAAAAGTTCTTACCTGCCTCATAGATGTACAGACAATATTGTCTTCAATTACTGATCCTGAGAGGTGGTGCAGCAAGAGGGAGGAAAAACAGTCATCAGTGAAAAGTGAATATCTTTATACAGGGGAAACGTTTTTCAAGACAATGTAAAATGGTCTTGAAGCATTTAAGTAATACTAGTATACAAAGAGAAAATGAACAGAAAAAAGGAGACCTTAAGAATACAGGTGTGCGAAACAGAAAATGAACACTACATGTAAGACTAATAGTAACTGAACAATGACAACACAAAACGACATGAAACAATGTTTATTGTTTTAAAAAAGTGATAGACATGAAGGCATACAGGGTTAATGACAAGAAGACGACACAAAACACCAGCTTTTATAAGGTTATTTCCAGTCACATAACATATATTGCCTGCCATGTTGTAAGGTTAGATAGCGAACCGCATGACTACTCCAGCTCTAACTATCCAGTAGGACAGACTCTACTTATATGTTAGGCCACACCAATTTAATTTGTTGGTTCTCGGATTCGCCTCTTCATTTTTTCCTGATTTGCAAAAAAAAAAAAAAATTCAGAATCAGCTGCAAAATGCTCATATTTTGCCCTGAACAGTTGAAAACAGTCCTTTTCTTCCTGGTCATTACAGTTATTCCATCTTTCAATGCAGTGGTATCATTAGAAGTTCAAAATTCATTGTTTAAAATTTGAACCAGCCTTTTGTGTTGACTTCATACCTCCTATCGTAGCATTTGGGGCTATAATAGGATGCCTAGATCTGTTTTATTTTTTTTTTTTTCGCCCTGTCGCTTCATATTTTTCCTGAAAAAATCCGAGAACCAACAAATTAAATTGGTGTGGCCTTAGTCGTGACTTGTGTGAGTGAGCAGCATATCTACATGTATACTACTGAGAACATCCATTTACATGTTAGCAGTTTTGTTAACATACGCTCATTCTACATACCTTTCCTCCTCTAAATTTTTTTTACCTTGTTCCCTGCAGCATGTAATGGTATGTGTTATGTGTGCATTTAGTACATTCTTTTCTATGCATGATGTTAGGGTATTCATGCAACATACCATCTGAAACCAAACAATTATTCCATTATTACCCATGCATGGCATGGTACCTCTTGTTGCTTTCTTTCTTCTGTGCATTTCAATTTTTTTTTCAATCGAGTTTTTTTTCATGTATGGATGTAATTTAGGCATTACTGAAATGTTTAACATTTATCACCATTAGAATATATTCCCACCAGATTAAAATTAGACTACCACAGTAGGACATGTTAGTGCTGCATTTCTAGTAAAACACAGTGGTAGTTGTTAGACTAGTTAGTGCACTAGGACATGCAGCCACCACCAAACAGACTCAATCCTTGTACCCTTCGTCCACTTTTCGTTTCTTCTTCTCTGGTCCATTCTCGATGGGTTCGATCAGCTTGTTGTGGACGTGCATCAAACCCTTGAAGTACTTCACCGTCTTGACCTTCAGCTCCAAGGTCGCATCCTCGTCGCAAACAAAGATGACCTTTAAAGGACAAAATGTCATTTATTCAAAGATGCCAGGGTGAGAATCTGAATTGACATTTATCATACATACAGGTCATAACACAATGCACAATACTTGATTTGTTGTTTCTCTGATCTAAAAGAAACAAAGTCTTGGGGTCTGTACATTAATACTGATAATTTCAGGGAGCAAATTTAGCTTGTCAAATTCAAGTCTTCTTCCCAGGCCTCTATTTTCATGTTGTCTTTTATACTTTTACTATAAAATAATGAAGAACCACGGTAATAAATTGGTCAAAGGTTCTAGAAGAAGACAGAGACCTTCCTGTGTTGTTGGAATGCAGAGACAGTCCACATGTGGCTCACACCCTCCTCTATAGCCTTGTACAGGGCCAGGGCCTTGTGGGCTCCTGTGATCAGGATCATCACCTGCAGAGGAAAACAAAAAGTTAAATGTCATGAAAGTTTTCACCATGGTTCATACAAGAATAAAGAACTTCTGTTGACTAGAACATAGTGCAAAAATGTTTGCCCTTGTTTGTTTCCTGATCAGTCCTACAAACCAATGATACAAAACTCTAACCCCTCAGCCAGTCATTTGTCGATTAATTATCAATCAACTGATTGATTGACTGACTGACTGACTGACTGACTGACTGACTGACTGACTGACTGACTGACTGACTGACTGACTAATAATGCCATCCTACCTCCCTAGAATCCATGACAGTGCCGACGCCCACAGTCAGTGCCATGGTTGGCACTTTGCCCAAGTCGCCACCAAAGAAACGAGAGTTAGCGATGATGGTCTCCTTCGCCAGCGTCTTGACTCGCGTTCTGGATACAAGGCTGGAGCCGGGCTCATTGAAGGCAATGTGGCCGTCTGGACCAATACCTGAGGAAACGAGAAGAGGATGCATTGAAACTCCAAAATCTCTTGATATAGGTGACATCACAAAACCTCAGATTTTTGTTTGTTAGTTTGTCAAAAATAGAAAATAGACACTGAAAGGAAAGTCTATACCTTGGCACATACAGTCTCAGGGAGTGAATGCAGTCACATGCAAGACCTCACTCAACATTCTAAATGTTCTATTTGCACTTTGACCTCTTCCTTCTTTTTTTACAAAAATTTTAAGACCTTAAAAAATTTCAGATAGCCAAAAAAGAAATCGTTACAGCCTCACTTACCACCAAGGAAAAGTTCAACACCACCGGCTTCTTTAATTTTCTCCTCGTATAACCTGCACTCCTCCTCCAGGTCCTCAGCATTGCCGTCCAGAATGTGGGCGTTCTCGGGCAGGATGTCGATGTGTTTGAAGAAGTTTGTCCACATGAAGGAGTGGTAGCTCTCAGGGTGATCGCGGGGTATGGCTGCAGCAGAAGTGGAAAATCAGGGTACTTTCTTTGTCTGGTTAAGCACTGGGTGTGACCAAGGTTTGTGTTCTAATGTCCTTGGTTTGTCTAATTGGCATGAAAACAAAGTCTACATACAAACGTTAATGTGTAAAGGCTGAAGTTGAACTGTTGATGGGAATTCCTAAGATCTTTTTTACAAGTAAGCTCTCGGGGGTGATACTAGTGTGCAACAGAAAAATATGTTGATCTAGTTAAACTTACAAAAAAAGGTACTCTTTCAGAGGCCAGACAAAGGTAGTTCTTGACAAAGGTACAGATAACATCTTTTTCCAAGGCAATTAAGAACTGGAAGTCTGTTGAGCAACAACAGCTAGGATTCAATGTAAAAGTGAATATTTCTTACCAACATACTCATCCATATTGAAAGTCTTGACATATCTGAAGGACAGCTGCCCAGCTTTGTGGAATTCTATCAGCTTCTTGTATGTTCCAACTGGAGTGCTACCTGTATAGTTACAACAATTGGAAGTCAACTACATGTAACAAATCACGTGTATATGTACCACATCATATAACATAATCAACTGGACCAAATTCTGTCAAAACACATTATGGGCTCACAAAAGAAAGCAGATGTCTGGTTTCACCTAGTCTTTGAAACTCTATTTGCTTATTTCTTTTACAACTTTAAAGTGGTATGTTTTTCTTCACAAAGTAGAGATTGCGTTAACTTTCATTTAGTTGATGACCTACATATGTAATGCTAGGTCCTCACCAACATTTTCAGATTACCAATTTATCTGGTTAGTAATTACAAAGATGTTGAGTAACCAAAAGTGAATGGCAATTGTAAAAGCGTTTGTGTGTATATATATTATTACATTTAGATTAATAATACTGTATCTTACATTACGAGTACAGACAGCAGAACATCTCAAACTGTCCTTACTAACAATGTGAAGGTTGTTCCATTGCCAAAGGTTATGTGTACTTAAGATAAAATTCCCATATCAACTTACAGCTAGTTGGCTGTTGTTACATTTTATTGGGAGCTTGATATGAGTGGGCGTCGCTGTTATCACAGTTATGGTGACAAAGTGTCAGCTTGAAATTCTACCTGCCCCTCTTTAGTACTTAACTCCCATATCAAAGCATCAACAGGCTGGTGGGTTTCCATGCAAGAAAAATTATTAAGCAGATTTTAAACAAGAAAATTTCTATATCTTTTTAATTTCAAACCCCACATCAAAGCAGCAACAACCTGGCAGGTTTCCATGAAAGAAAAAGTCATTGAACAGATTTTAAAGAAGAAAATTTCAATTTCTTACTCAATTTCTATTGTGTCAGAGGTTAAACAGTTAAAAATATTACAAATCCTTGTCTGGAGGATAGATATTGTTTGTTTCTTGACAAAAGGATAGTTTCACCTGTAGGCAGCCCCATGACAAAATACTTGTCAGGACCGGGCTGGAACTGTAGGATCCTGTTCATGATGTACCTGGCCGCCCAGTCACTGGCCTTGTCATAGTCATCAAGGATAACCAAACGCATCTTGACTCACTTGGTTACAACACAACTGTAGAAAGGGAAACGTAAGAGAAAAAGAGAAAAAGATCACAGTATGAATTCTGAAAATACATTCATAGTCCTGAATAACACTCTGTGTGCTAAGGTAGCATTTTGGTACCAAATTTACATACAAGGTTAAACAGCAGGGAGAACGATAAAAAAGCAATGTTGACCAACATGTCTGCTAAAAATATGACTGCAGTTCTCCACAAGTCAGGGGCAATAAATTACATGTCTGAGAGTGTGCGACTTCCTTGGTTCAACTTGACATGTCAACACTGCTAACTATTCAGACTGGCTAAAGCTAATATTTGGGGTTGCATAATAACCAGACAAAGGTCCACACACCTGTACCATAACTACAGCCTTGGTACATTTTCCCAGGTAGACGTAATTTTCTATGATAAAAGCAGCTATATTTTTCTAAGCCCTGCTTCCAACAACTTTATATATTTCTTCATTGTTTTCTTGTTTGTTTGTTTTTGATTTGTTTGACCTAACATGCCAGTTATGATGCAGAAGATGTGTGTGACCATATTGATATCTTTAATCCTTTATCTTTAATTCACGTAGCATGGGTACCATCCGGATTACCCAGGCTACCATTCATGTAGGGGCTGCTCTTATTGAGTAGAGTAGTCTTTACGGCCTTGTAACATACGCATGACCTTTAGCAAAACCTTTAGCAACCTTTCCAGTATTGTGCAAGTCAGACTCAATGTAGCCTGGATGCCAGACCCAAAGCACACTGGACACAAAATATCTCAG
The DNA here is from genome assembly GCF_001625305.1 of Branchiostoma belcheri. Taxonomy (NCBI): domain Eukaryota; kingdom Metazoa; phylum Chordata; class Leptocardii; order Amphioxiformes; family Branchiostomatidae; genus Branchiostoma; species Branchiostoma belcheri. The sequence goes on along the minus strand of NW_017803824.1, from coordinate 3,187,122 downwards.
TGAGCA